>NW_019174423.1:0-163 GCF_002260705.1 Seriola dumerili | reverse complement strand
ATCTCTTGTGTTTGAAATTCGTTAAAATGTATGTAAAGCACTTTAACACTGGGACAGTGTATGAACTGAGCTATGTAAAGTAAACTTGCCATGTGGTATTTTGCAAAGAATAACAAGATAAATGTCCTTATTTGGAGAAGTAAATGCTTTAAAAAATATTTAG
>NW_019174422.1:2724935-2738620 GCF_002260705.1 Seriola dumerili | reverse complement strand
CATCAATAATAATATCTCCTAAGGGATGCCCAACATACAATGTTGTAAATCATCATGTGCACTATAAAGTTATGTTGCCAAATGCAATGACAACACAAAAGGGTATAAGAGTGGCAGACTTAACTCATAAATGCAAATGCATGGACCTTTTTTCAAATCATGCCTTCGGTCTTCAGCAACCAAGTATTTATGAAATGTAGATTAAAATCATGTTGCTTTTAAACTTTCCAGGAAGTATTGTCAACAACAAAAGTTTTTATTTCAAATTTATACTGTACTATCTTAAACATTGCATACTGTTCTCAGAGTCCAAAACCCAAATGCACAGCAATCATATAAACACAGCATGATTGTATGCACGTTTTTCAGCCAAGAGGATTTGTAAGCGTTTACTGTAAGAGTCCCTCATTAGCCCTAACTTCTCTGCTTGGGCGTATCCTGATCATTGTGCCAGTCAGAGTGCACGTCCTCTGAGCTAGCTTCGTCACACTCATGCTCCGCTTGTTTTAAATGACCAGATGAATCAATGGCACGAAAACTAATACCTCATCATCAGTAGCCTCTTGATTTGCAGGGCTGCTGTAATCAAAGCCCTCAGTCCACCAACAAAAATGCTGCTCTGCCGTAAAACCTGTAACCCAGGTGCTGCAACAAAATGTTACTGTGACAGATAAGCTTATTGTACATATACCTCTTCATCATTGTCTGTATTTATTCATAGTAACAGTGAAATAACAGCGCCACCATGAGGCCAAACTGGAAATACACATTTTACAAACATTAGAGTAACTATAATTACCACCTTGTATACCTCTGCCTACCAGCAGGAAATATGGTCACAATCTCCCCTTCATGAATTACAGCACTGAATAATAGCCAGAGGTGTTTTTGCAGAATATTAAGATGTCACAGTGAGGTTTGACATTTCAGTTAAATTGTGAGTTAAGGCTGAAAACGTGTTCTGTGAGGTCACAGTGACCTATTGGAACCAAGTTCTAATCAGTTCATCCTTGAGTCCAAGTGCATGTTTGTGCCACAAACCAAATGAATCACTGTATACTTGGCACAAAACTCCTCAACACCACTGGTAGTAGAAGTTATGATTACATTGGACCAGAATCAGAAGATTCCAGACTGGAACAGGAGGAAGAAAAGGCTATTTGCAATATTCAATGACCACACAAGACGAACAGCTATGAACTGGTACCCTGTATTTATACATGTATATTCAATTCTCTATTTGGATCCACAATGACTAGGTAAAAATGTTAAAACAATAGTATGTTCATTACTATCACTGAACACTTGTTTCAACCTTACTGTCGTTCACTATTCCTTGTACTAGCAATAACAAAATAATCACAGTAACCAAGCCTCAATAATACACCACATTCAATGATATGAATACTCAGTCCATTCACTTAAACAGTGAAGGTTACCACCAGTGCTTGAGACTAATGTCGTCCAGTAGTCCCAGGGACGAAAGAGAATGTATTCAAGACGAACAGAGATCAGATCCTGGATGCCTCTGGGAGGAAAGTATGTGTTTAATTTTTCATTTACATGTTATAAACTATAGTTTAGCAAATGACAAACTGAAGCGAGCGCTGAATACTGACTACAATGGAGTGCATGTAAATGCTCATGTGCCGGCATAAAGCAGTTGTTATTCTGATATTTTTTGGCAGTTTGAAAACAGCTTTTTGGTGCATTAGAGCACCATTCACTCTGGCAAAAGGGAATGACTCATGTTCACATTCATTAGATGCAAGCAGATACGTTCAGCTGAATGTTGACCAAAAAATTAATGTGTTCAATGAACAACGCTCATTCGGAGCAGGGGTTTTCAAAGTGTGGAAACATCTTTTTAAAACATTATCATCTTCTTTATCTTTACTTTTTAAACATCTTTTGAACAAAATTCCAAATCATATATTTTCCCTGCCTTTTTGTGCAATTTTATCATTCAGTCTGACTTTATTTGTACAGTACTTTTCATACATACAATGTAACACAAAGTGCTTTATAGAATAGAAGAAATGAAATGAAAGGAACCCCCCACCCCATCCATTCTCTCTCGCACACAAAGCATGCGCGCGCGCACACACACACAGCGCTACGGGATAGAAAACAACTAAAACTTAAAACAATAACAGGAATTGGGTCAAATAACTATCGAAGTAAGAGAAGTAACAGCACAAATCACAACATCAAAAATATTTTATATTGGTCCTGTATGAGGAGAAGTGTGAATAAATCTTTCTAATGTTCATAACAATTTAAATGACAAAATAAAAGAATTTCATCAAGACAAATTGCTGTATGTCTAAAAGTCCAGTTACTAATGTTTCAAATGTAGCTTTTTATAGTTTGAATGCAAAAGAAGCATGTAAAATTGATTGTACAGAAATTTGAACATAAATGCATTAATCTACGTACTATGTGTTAATGTTTTGATCCATGATTTAGAAGGTCTGATGTAACAAGCATCTTCATATCCACAGAGACACACCTGGAGAGGTTCTTGGAGGATCTTGGGATGGTGCAGCACTTGACAGAGAAGCTGTCCCTGAGTAAAATACTTCAGATTGATGAGAAGACCATTACTGACGTAACTGCCAAGTGTCAATCAGATCTTCCATGGTATTTTCTGAAGAAGCTAATGATGGTTAATGTGACAGCCAGGAATGTGAAGTGTACATCAGAATGTGAATCTGACTGTGATGCTGCATCAGAGATTACAGAGTTCAATTTTGATAATCTGCTTGACAGTCCAAACTCAGGTGACATGCTGAACCCCCTTGACATCATCACTGCTCTCTTTCTGTGTTCTGATGCTTTTGTACAGCAGGAGATGGCACTCAAAATGTCTATGTGTCAGTTTTCTGTGCCGCTGCTGCTCCCTAATTGTGACACACAACAGTGCACACTCATGCTTTGGGCCTTGAGAGACATTGTTAAAGAGTACAGACCTCAGTCACTTTCACAATCCAAGGGTTTTATTGAAGACAGAATTGTTCTCTCTGAACTTCCAATGATATCCTTTGTGAGACTGGGGGAATGCTCCTTGTCCAAGTCAGAGATTCTCAATAAGCTTCTGAGCAATTCTCAGCAGTACCATGACACCTTTGTTCACCACGATATGGAGTGTGGCGACAGTCCAAGAAGAATATCTGATGGACTGACTGAAATTACTTGGAACCTTCCTTGTGGAAACAAAAACATTGATATTTTCAGTGAGCCAGTAGCTGTAGCTAACCTTCGTGGGGACATTACTTCATTTGAAACACAGTTTTCTTTTTTGTGTCAGACATCTGCTGCAGTTTTTGTCTTCTTTGACAATTTGGACACTGACTGCAAGTTGCTTACTAACCAACACCACAAGGCACAGATCTTCTTGGTGGGTAACCATCAAAGCAAGACCTTCAATTTAAATTCTCTAAAAAAAGTTGCAATTAAGTGGGGCTTGACCAACAACAACATCCTTATTAAGACTAAGCAGACAAATGATGCAGACTTTATCAAAACTTTGAGGAAAACTGTCAGCAATGTAGTAGAGAACTCAAAGATGAAGATGTGCATAGAGCAGATGGCTGACATTGCCCATGAACTGGGAATCTTGATTGATGAAGACTGTCCAGAGTGCCAGACTGCCAAGAAAAATGCAGATGCCATCACTGCAGAAATTCAAGACACCCTTAAATACAAAGAAGAGCAGCTCCCCCTGCAAGGCCAAATATGGAAAGAACTGACAAGTTTAGAGAAGGAAGAATTTCGGCTTCGAAATGTTGGGTCTGAAGAAATCGAAACTTACAGAACTGGTCTTCAAGTACAGAAAAGATTACTTCGAGACAGACAAAACTCTTATAACATATCAATTGCAATGGCATGCTTCATCAATGCGATATCGAGCCCAGGGACAGAGAGATGTTATTTCCTGAAATGGATGCGAATGAATCTTGACAACCTGTCTCGAGAAAGACTATCGGACCTCAGGGAACAGTACAGAGAAAAATCCAAGAATTCTGAGAACAAAGATGAGCTTAAAGAGATTGACAGAGAACTTTCCAACAGCTCACTGGGGACTGAACACTTCTTCCGTGAAATGGGTCAGATCTATGAAGCTTCAGTTTCCCTTCCAGAAACAGACCCATCACATCAACTGTTGCAACATCTGCCCAAACTCTGTGCAGGATTGCTGCTGGATGGATTTCCCCTTGAGCTTGTAGATGGAGATGCCTCCAACATACCTCTCAGATGGGTGAGTGATGTTCTCTCTCAGCTCCATGACTTGGTGTCTCCCAAGAACAAGATACTGGTAGTCACAGTTCTTGGAGTTCAGAGCACAGGAAAGTCCACTCTTCTTAACACCATGTTTGGAGTGCAGTTTGCAGTCAGCAGTGGTCGATGCACTCGAGGTGCTTTTATGTTGCTCATCAGAATCAATGACGATGTCAAAAAAGTGCTCAACTGTGACTTCATGATGATCATTGACACTGAGGGCTTAAAGTCACCAGAGCTTGCGCAACTGGATGACAGCCATGAGCATGACAATGAGCTTGCAACACTTGTCGTGGGGCTGAGTGATATCACCATCATCAATATTGCAATGGAGAATTCAACAGAAATGAAGGACATCCTGCAAATAGTTGTGCACGCTTTTCTCAGGATGAAAGAGGTGGGCAAAAAGCCTAAATGTCAGTTTGTTCATCAGAATATATCAGATGTTTCAGCCAATGAGAAGAACTTAAGAGACAGGAAACTGCTCTTGCAACAGTTAAATGAGATGACACAGGCAGCTGCCAAAATGGAAAAGAAAGAGGAGAACAAGAGCTTCACGGATGTGATGGAGTACAGTCCAGATACTGGGAACTGGTACATTCCTGGACTCTGGAAAGGAAACCCACCAATGGCATCGGTCAATGCAGGGTACAGCGAAGCTGTATATGAGCTCAAGAAAAACATCATCCATCTACTGGGAAATTGTGAGTCATCTGCTAATGATATCTTGGAGATTAAAGAGTGGATGTCAAGCCTGTGGACTGCAGTAAAGCATGAAAACTTCATCTTCAGCTTCAGAAACAGTCTGGTGGCTGATGCATACATGAGGCTGTGCACAGAATTCAACAAATGGGAATGGGAATTCAAAATACACATGTTCACATGGGTTACAAATGCTGAAACAAGAATTGCACATTTCAGTACAGGAGTTGTAAAATCTGATATAGCTGACATGAAAGATCTCATCATGTGTTTGAAAAGTGAAGCCTCCACAGTGCTGTCAAAGTGGGAGACAGAGCTTCTTGAAAATCTGGCACAGTACTTCAAGCAAAAAGAGGGTCATGTCTATCTAGTAGAAGGATACAAAGAGGACTTTGCAAACAGTGCAAAGAGCCTTCGACGAGAAATGGAGAACTCTGTGTTTCATCAGCTCACTGCAGCAGCAGAAATCAAACAGGGAATGAGAGAACTTGATATAATCAAGGAAAATCACACAAAAGAAATTGAAAAGGCAGTGTGCGCACTGATTGATCAATGTCGGAAGAAGAATGTCCAGATGAGAGATCAAGAGCTGGAAAAGGAATTTAATAAGATGTGGAATGAAACAGTAAAGAAACTGTCTTTTTCTGAACAAAAGGCAACAGATGTCTTCACCAATGTATCCTACTACCTGAGATTAAATCTGTCACACAAAGGAAGTCATGCATCTGAATTGTTGAGTAAAAAAAGCCTGAAAGATTGTGGGAAAATGCCTTTCAAATATAAAGATGATGGATTAGGGAAGTCAGGTGAGTTTTTCATGATTGAAAATCACGTAATGTCTGTACAAAACACAGCTGACACCATCATAGATGCTTGTGAAGATTTTGTGACTCAAAAAATGGAAAGAAAAAATAATTACCATGACACCTACATACAGGAGATGCTACACATGATTGATGAGAGGCTGCAAAACAATCAGGATGTAAAGACAGGCATTGAGTTCGAAGTTTCTCTAAAACAACACATCTGTGGAGTTGCAGCCAGAGTATTTCAGAAAATGCACGAAGATTTCCTACATGTGAATGATCCTTACAGATGTCTGAGTCAAAACAAAGGGAAGTTTTGTGCTGATTTTAAAGATGTGTTTCATAAACGAGACCAGTGCCATACGAAGGCAGAAGAATTCACCAGCCAATGCTTGAAGCCTGCAGTCGAGGACTTCATCAACCGTTCCCTAGGTCCTGATATCATTGATGAGATGCTGACACAACAACAGTTCAGCACAAGAATATCCTTCCAGTATTCAGTTTTACTGGATTTGCTTTCAAAGGATAATTTTGAAAAGTATTTGAGCTACATTGACTCATATAAGAAATATGTAAAGAAGTGGATATTTGACCAGATAGTGACTCACTTCTCAAAGGATTCGAAGACATTCAAGTGTGAGGATCAGCATCTTCAGTCAAGTATCAGGAGCATAAATGATGCTATCAACAAGGCAAAAATGAAAAAGAGTGGTAACTTGAAGACATTTATTGAAGATATCTGCAAAGAACTTGGAGATAAACTGGTCATTTCCCAGGATGCTCTTGGTGCTTTCATGATTCTGAATAAAGCCAATGAAAAACAGTTTGCTTACTGCTTAACAGAGAGTGTGAATGAGATGGGACAAGCTCTTAGAGAAGAGTTCAAAAAATCAAACATCCAGATAAAACTGAAGCATCTCCATGTGAAGCCCCAGAATGAGTTTTTCACCAAACTGATTGGATGTTGTAAACGGTGTCCGTTCTGTTCAGTGCCCTGTGAGGCGGGAGGGAAAGCCCATACTGAGCACTGGGCTTCACTGCATTGGCCAGAGGGTCTGGGTGAATACAAGTTTCACCGGACAAGAAAACTTGTCATTGACATATGCACATCGTCTGTGACCAGTGACACCAATTTTCGCTGTAATGCTACAAACAAGGAATGGCACCCCTACAAGCGATACAGAGATATTTTCCCAGACTGGAAAATTCCTCCAGATGTAAGCCTTCAGGCATCAGACTACTGGAAATATGTCATTGCAAGATTTACCGAGCAGTTTGCCATGAAATGTAATGCAAATCCTGCTGATATTCCTGAAACTTGGAAAAAAATCACACGTAAGCAGGCAGAGGAGAGTCTCAGAGAGTCATTTTACATCAAGTGAGAGACTACACGCTGTGTGGTTTCAGAGGTGCACATTCTCCTCATTACATTGATTAATTCACTATCCTTTCACACATATTTTTTATCTTTCTTGTTAATTAGACATACAAAAATCACAAACTGTAACTGTATACAAGAGAGATACTGATACCACTGTTAACTCTAATGGGGGAATATAAAATTTAAGACAAACACTGTAGTTAGTGCTCATCTTCATCTGAGATTGATGTCATGTGTTAAATAAAAATAATCAGCTTTAACTCTATTCTAATGTTGATGAGCTCAGTTTTAAATGCTTTTTGATTCTCTGAGTCAATGTACATGTGAGGAGTACATGTAACAAACATACCAAGAAACATATCAAATTAAACTAAACTTTGTCTTTTTCTTTTAGTTTTTGTGATGTATTAGATATTAAGATATTGACGTGTATCATTTTATATCTTAAAAGATCAGTTTGTTTTGTGGAGTATCTGATGCAAAATATTTATATTTCCAGTGTTGTAAAATGTAATTAAGTCTGTTTAACATATGGTCATTACAAGAGTGTTTTATTTTTCTTTTCTTTGTCTTTTAATGAGCGTGTGATTGTCTTACTTAGAATTCAGAATCTATTGGTTTTATTTCATTTAAGTATCTGGTGCCAAATATTTGCACATCCACAGGAATTAAAATATCATCATTTTATATTGGTGTTCTCAACATATTAGATATAGATATATAGACGTATTAGATTAGATATTAAATATTTACGTGTATCATTTTATATATTTTATGAGATCAGTTTGTTTTGTGAAGTATCTAATGCAAAATATTTACATTTCCAGTGTCTTTAACTCTATTCTGATGTTGATGAGTTCGGTTTTAAACTTCATTATAATGCCACTGAAAAGATGTACTCAGACAATCAAAGCAACAAAGTGTCAGAAAAAAATGAAATATGATGTGCCATCTTTTATTTTTTTGATATTAAAATATGTAGATGTATTATTTTATCTCTTTCAAAAGATCACTCAGTTTGTTTTGTTGTCTTTTCTTTTCCTGAAGTATCTGATGCTAAATATTCATCCAAGTGTCTGGTGCCAAATATTTACACTACTAATGGAATTAAAAGATTCATTCAATCCATTCTGTATTGTCAACATGTACACATTACTGACTTGTTCACTGAGTCAATAAAGCTACAAAATCAGCAGTCTGGTTATGAATGTGTTTCATTTTTGATTAAGAGATAATAGATAATCAAAGTGTTAGAAAACCTTTTTCTTTTTGTCAAATTAAACATGATATTTAATCTTTTACAGTATAACCCAGTACAGTTCAACAGCACCACAAATTACAGCCTCCACAATGATCATGAAATCAAAACATCTCTCTCAAACAGATCGAATAAAAACATAACATTATAATCCTGAGGGGAGGATTTATTGCAGGCCTGTTTTATACTGAATTAGTTTTATCAGGTATGTGACCAATAGTGTCTTTTGCTATTGTTAATATCAACAAAGCAGTGACATGGAAACTGAATAATGAGGATAGGATGATTAAATGAAATATTGAACTATTAATGAGCAAATAAGCATGTTCCTGATCAGCTAATCAACTCACCAAGACTTTGCAGTATATAAAGACCAGCCCTTCACGCTTCACCAGATTGTCTGTTTACCCATGTGGTCTACTCTCATCATCATATCCCGTCTCACCCGTCATTCCTGGTCCAGTGAACCTCTCAGCTGCCTGTACACCTCTCCAGGCCATTCAACCAAACCCTGAAGGAAACATTCAAAGAACCGACAATGAACAACGTATTCGAAACTATGAATCTGTCTCTGTCTAAATACTATTGCTTGGTCCAAATCCTTCACTCAAACTTAACACTGACCCTTCATTTAGAATACGTTTGAGTTCCGTTTTAATCTCTTAACATAAAAAAAAGAAGAAAAAAAAAAACATTTAATGGGGGCACACGGATCACATTGATGTCATTGTCCTTTTGACTTGGTCAGACAGTTAAGTTTTGTTTTCCTGGAGCACCATGTACTCTTTCAGGGAAATGAAACTGAAAGTGACTTAATGCAGCAGTATAAAAGGAGAAATCTGAAGGTTTACTTTGTCATTTGCAGGAGGGTGCGGTACTTGATGTTCAGGCTAAATTCCTAACCTATTACAACATATTGCACATACAGTCGATCGAAACTCCTGGATAAAAGAATGATGCTGTTTTGCCATGGAAAAATCTGTCTTACAAAAGGTAGGTCTTGGTAGGTTGTATTGCTTCTACTTCATAAAAAGATTCTCTGATCACATTTCAGGGCTTCCACCTGTAAAGTGTTCTGTTAAAATGAACTGGTGGTTAAAATGCACTTGTATCAAGGACGCATGAATCAGCAAAGCTTTTCCTTTGTTTTCATCTGGTTACAGTTATATTTTGGGGGAATTTTGGGCTGTTTTTTGATTTCCTAAACTTACAGTATTAGCTTGTTTCCTATTACTTTTAGAGAGAAGCAGATGAAATAATCTGGACCAGGTGTGAGATGACTGAGAGTTTACCCACAATGGAAAACTCAGAGGAGGAGGAGGTAAACAAAACAATGGATAATCAAGAATACTAAAAGTAATAAAACGACATGCCATATTGCATATTGTCTTATCAATTATGAATATTTCTTACATTAAAGATGCTTAATTTTCTCTATTATCATTATAAGGAGTTCTATGATGCACCGGATGACTGGCTTGAGCTTCATTGTGAGGAAGGAGTCTCTGCTGCAACACCACAGTCTGACTGTATGTATGACTAAAGAAAGTGTTGAAGTGCAGCCTTAAGCAATCTGTTGTTTAGCATGAATAAATAAATACCAGTGTTCAAGTGTTAAAAAAATGTACATATTGTCATGAGTAAAATCCTGTTGTAATGTGGAGATAGTGACATGTGCATCTCTTCTCTTACAGCAGATGTTCCACCACCACCAGAGGTAACAGTTCTCTATTCAGGCAGTGACACTGTTTCTCTTGGCCTGACACCCACTGATTCCTCTGTTGAGTATAAACTTCATATAGATTACTCCTGTGAGACACAGAAAGACACTGTGATCCGTGTAGACTCCAGTGCTGTAGATGTTGAAGGACTGAATCCTGGGACTGAGTATACTTTCAGCATCACAAGAATAGCAGAAAATGGAAATCGAAGCAAAGCAGCCTCTGTTTCTGTCTTTACAGGTAAATCTAAAATAATGTCATGCAGCTCATATTCAAAATTAAATTGCTTATAAATGCTGAAGTATATGTACTTCTTACACTGATGTATGCTCTTAGTTTGTTATACAGGTTTGTGTACAACTTGTACTGTGCTTATTGTAACTTTGTTGTTTATCACACCTGCTATGTTTGGCAGTTATAGCAATTTAAAATGTTACCACATACGGACAGAAATTGAACTTCCATTATTGAATGAAACTTTTTTTTTTTTTTATTATTCTCACAGAACCTGTTCCTCCTGCGAGCATAACAGTTTATAATGTTAGCAACGAGTCACTGTCTCTGCAGTGGGACACTCCTGCTGGTGAACTGGAGACCTACATTGTGACTTGTTGCATGGAGGGAGAAATCGTGCAAGAGTTGACAACTGAAGCAAACAGTGTTACCTTCAGCAGCCTGAGGCCAGGGGTGTGTTACTCCCTCCATGTTTCTGCACAAATGAAGAACAAAAGAATAAGCAAGCCAATTGTAACATCTGCCCGCACAAGTAAGTATAATAAATACGTTAATATGAGAAAAAAAATATGACAATCTTTCAAATAAAATCACAAAAATTATCAAGTTAAGAGACATAGCCTATACTAACTGATACCCTGACTCTGCGAAGGAAAAAACAAGAAAAGGAAGAAGAAAAAAAGGGAGCACTAAAACAGATGAAAGCAAATTCTGTTACTTTGACCTCAGCTATTTCCTAGGGCCTCCTGACCTCTCAGCAAGACACAGCTCTCAAAGCGGTAAAACTACACCATCTCCTGTCCAAAATAGGTACGAACAGCAGGACCACAATAATTCCCCAGTATTAAGTTCCTGCCATAGACTGTATAAAAGGGTCCTGCAGCACTGTAGGCCGCAACTTCAGGACTACAGCCTCAGGAACCTAGTTTTTTGAGACAGCGCCACCCAGTGAATAAGATGGCCACAAAACTGCCCATAAAGGTTTATTCCACCCAAATACTACTTTCTGTCCTGCAATTCAGCTGGGTTGTTAAGAGAACCTCAACCACTAGAGATAACATGTTATTGATACTTGACTTTCTCTGACTCTTCAATATTCAAACTTCAGATTGCAAAGTAGGTCACAGCACTACCTACCAACTGAATGGTCTCTCTTCTTTCCTCAATTCCATGTCAATCTCGACTAAATTCCCCCATTTCACTGAAATAGGAAACAGACAAAATAATCACTGCTGGGTTAACAGAAACGTTGCTAACACTTAAACACTCATTAAATAACATTACTATTTCTTATTTGAGATATTAACTAATACTAGTAAGTAGTTGATCAAAAAAAGTTATGATACTGTCTAAAAAAACAATACATTCTCTACTCTTACTTCTATTATTGATTTAGTTCATCCCTTCATACAGGCTATACATGGCAGAATCTAACAGGTGGTAGCACATGGTGTAGGCCTGCAGACTAGGCCGACATAATAACTGACTATTGAAAATGCCAATTATCTACTCCAACATTACAAAAGCCGACTGAAAATGAAGAGATTAGCTGATAGCAGGTATTGTGTACAGTATTGCTGGAATGTAATATATGGTAAACAGGCAGTCAGCAAAGATTAAGTAAAATTATTTAAACTTGTCATATGTCAACACCTAGTTGGGCTTGCCAAAATTGTGCTATGGGTTCATTAAACATATAAATAAATAGGCAAACAGTTTTTTTTGCAGCAAGCTTACATAAGATAACTGATGGATTTTTTCAGTGCCTTTATGATTATGATAGCTACTCACATTCAGCTATCTAATGTTTACTTTGCTGCCCAGGTCAAGACACCACAGTTGTTTTTAACATGAATCATGTAAAACTCGATTTACGTGAAGTACTCACACTATGACTGTTGTGCATCTTGTTAGAGAAATGCGGTCCTGTCATCCAATTCATTAGGTGGCAGTGTTACGAAAAATTACAGTCCTTGAAATGCAGTCCTGCGACGACAGTTACATGTTGTATCATCTTAATGTTTAGCCATGCAAGAACCACTGCAGTTCACTTGTCCATTCCATCAGTGCACTTCTTTGGTCCAGACTGAAAAATAGGACTATCATGACATTTTGTACAGATATTAATGTCCCTCCCTGCTACTTTCTGTAATGTCAGAAAGTAGCAGGACGTCTTTCTGACATCAGATGGGTGATACACTTTGATTGAAGACAAAAAACACCTTGACATAAAAACCCATGACTAGAATGTTGGTATCTTATGTCAAGATGGCATTGGCATGAAACAGCTGAACTGTTGTTACCCATCATCAGCTCAGTCATCATTAGTATTTTAACAGTTTGGTGGCTTGAGAATTTTAGAGAAACAATTTGCCTCCCCAAATGCTTCATTGTATTTTTCAGATATCATTTTGCTCTTGTCTATATTGAACAAATTATTCAGACATTCAGTGTAGGATGGGAAAAGTATGTGAAGTGACAAAACCTAGCAAATCCATACTGGTCCTCAACCACCAAACATACACTGTACAAACCAGCCTACCAATATACAAAGCTGCAAACAACAGTGGGTCTTAACATTATACTTGCTGACATAGAAACACTGAAACAGCCAATGTAGTAGTACTATAGTGGAAATTGGAAATTGTTAGCATAATTAAATCTCAACCATTAAATGCACTTCACAAACCAGCCCCAAGCTACAAGCTACAAACACACCACTGTCAACAACATGCTTTAACAATCAACTCAACAAAGACACTGATTACTGAACCCCCCTCACACTAGACATATTTCCTTTATGAAAGCTTACTGGCATACTGGAATTTTAAGGCCAGTGACACAAATAGACTATGTAATATAATAAACTATGTTTCCTGTCCCACATATGGTCACTGTACTAATCTAAAGCTAGGGCTGCTCGATTATGGCAAAAATCATAATCACAATTATTGTGATCAATATTGAGATCACACTTATTAAACATGATTTCTCATTGACTTTGGAAAAAAACAGAAAATAAGGAAAAAAATGATTTACCTAATTTCTCACTAATTTAAGAACACATCCAGATCAATCAGCTGAATAATGGTCAGTTTTTATCATTAACCCATGTTCGTATAATGTAGTTAACTCTGTTAACTCTGGCTCCAGGCTGCAGGATTCAAAACACACCTAACGCAACGACAGAAGAGCTGCGAGCTAGTCGTAGGAAACTGTTCATTTCTCCGTCTGTATGGGGCGAACTTCCACCGGATGTGTCCAGAGGTCGTTTAGTTCTCTCCATTGTCACTAAGAGCAGG
>NW_019174422.1:2724683-2724910 GCF_002260705.1 Seriola dumerili | reverse complement strand
TAGGAAACTGTTCATTTCTCCGTCTGTATGGGGCGAACTTTCACCAGATGTGTCCAGAGGTCGCTCGTGTTTCCGTCCTTACATGACAAAGACTTAACCACACTTCAGAACGTTTAGTTCTCTCCATTGCCACTAAGAGCAGTGTGTGTGTGTGTGTGTGTGTGTGTGTGTGTGTGTGTGTGTGTGTGTGTGTGTGTGTGTGTGTGTGTGTGTGTGTGTGTGTGGCA
>NW_019174422.1:2661140-2724658 GCF_002260705.1 Seriola dumerili | reverse complement strand
AATAAAATTCAATTAACTGCCCAGCCCTATCTAAAGCTGAAGCAAATTAGCAACTTACGAACAAACAGGTTTCCTCTAAAGGATCGTTACTGCCAGACCACCATCATCTCAAACAGAAAAAATGATTAATCGGCCACAACCTCGGCCTCGCCACCCACCCAGTTAATGTGTCAGCGAAGTGTTATGAAGTCCAGTTTAAGTGGCCACTAAACACATAAGGAGAAGCACAACTGAATGAAGTTACCCTGCTTTTGTACAGCAGGAGATGGCACTCAAAATGTCTATGTGTCAGTTTTCTGTGCCGCTGCTGCTCCCTAATTGTGACACACAACAGTGCACACTCATGCTTTGGGCCTTGAGAGACATTGTTAAAAAGTACAGACCTCAGTCACTTTCACAATCCAAGGGTTTTATTGAAGACAGAATTGTTCTCTCTGAACTTCCAATGATATCCTTTGTGAGACTGGGGGAATGCTCCTTGTCCAAGTCAGAGATTCTCAATAAGCTTCTGAGCAATTCTCAGCAGTACCATGACACCTTTGTTCACCATGATATGGAGTGTGGCGACAGTCCAAGAAGAATATCTGATGGACTGACTGAAATTACTTGGTACCTTCCTTGTGGAAACAAAAACATTGATATTTTCAGTGAGCCAGTAGCTGTAGCTAACCTTCGTGGGGACATTACTTCATTTGAAACACAGTTTTCTTTTTTGTGTCAGACATCTGCTGCAATTTTTGTGTTCTTTGACAGTCTAAAATCTGGATGCAGACTTCTGACCAACCAGAGCTACAAGGCACAGATCGTCTTGGTGGGTAACCATCAGAGCAAGACCTTCAGTCTAGATGCTTTAGAACAAGTTGCAACTGAGTTGGGCTTGACTAACAACAACATTGTTTTGAAGACTAGGCGGATGAATGACGCAGACTTCGTCAAAAATTTGAGGAAAACTGTCAGCGACGTAGTTGAGAACTCAAAGATGAAGATGTGCATAGAGCAGATGGCTGACATTGCTCATGAACTGGGAATCTTGGTTGATGAAGACTGTGCAGAGTGCCAGACTGCCAAGAAAAATGCAGATGCCATCGCTGCGGAAATCAAAGACACCCTTAAATACAAAGAAGAGCAGCTTCCCCTGCAAGGCCAAATATGGAAAGACCTGACGAGCTTAGAGAAGGAAGAATTTCGGCTTCGAAAAGTTGGGTCTGAGGACCATAGAAAAATACAAAAGTGATCTTCAGGTACAGAAACAAAAACTTCGGGAAAAACAGAACTCTTATGACATTTCAAATGCAATGACATGTTTCATCCATGCAATATCAAGCCCAGGGACAGAGAGATGTTATTTCCTGAAGTGGATTCGAATTAATCTTGACAACCTGTCTCGAGACAAAATGTCTTTCCTCAGGGAACAGTACAAAGAAAAATCCAAGAATTCTGAGAACAAAAATGTGCTTAAAGACATTGACAGAGAACTTTCCAACAGCTCACTGGGGACTGAACACTTCTTCCGTGAAATGGGTCAGATCTACGAAGCTTCAGTGTCCCTTCCAGAAACAGACCCATCACGTCAACAGTTGCAACATCTGCCCAAACTCTGTGCAGGATTGCTGCTGGATGGATTTCCCCTTGAGCTTGTAGATGGAGATGCCTCCAACATACCTCTCAGATGGGTGAGTGATGTTCTCTCTCAGCTCCATGACTTGGTGTATCCCAAGAACAAGATACTGGTAGTCACAGTTCTTGGAGTTCAGAGCACAGGAAAGTCCACTCTTCTTAACACCATGTTTGGAGTGCAGTTTGCAGTCAGCAGTGGTCGATGCACTCGAGGTGCTTTTATGTTGCTCATCAGAATCAATGAAGATGTCAAAAAAGTGCTCAACTGTGACTTCATGGTGATCATTGACACTGAGGGCTTAAAGTCACCAGAGCTTGCACAACTGGATGACAGCCATGAGCATGACAATGAGCTTGCAACACTTGTCGTGGGGCTGAGTGATATCACCATCATTAATATTGCAATGGAGAATTCAACAGAAATGAAGGACATCCTGCAAATAGTTGTGCACGCTTTTCTCAGGATGAAAGAGGTGGGCAAAAAGCCGAAATGTCAGTTTGTTCATCAGAATGTATCAGATGTTTCAGCCCATGACAAGAACTTAAGAGACAGGAAACTGCTCTTGCAACAGTTAAATGAGATGACGCAAGCAGCCGCCAAAATGGAAAAGAAAGAGGAGAACAAGAGCTTCACAGATGTGATGGAGTACAGTCCAGATACTGGGAACTGGTACATTCCTGGACTCTGGAATGGAAACCCACCAATGGCACCGGTCAATGCAGGGTACAGCGAAGCTGTATATGAGCTCAAGAAAAACATCATCCATCTACTTGGAAAATGTGATTCATCTGCTAATGATATCTTGGCGATTAAAGAGTGGATGTCAAGCCTGTGGACTGCAGTAAAGCATGAAAACTTCATCTTCAGCTTCAGAAACAGTCTAGTGGCTGATGCATACATGAGGCTATGCACAGAATCCAACAAATGGGAATGGGAATTCAAAAAAGACATGTACAAGTGGGTTACAAATGCTGAAACAAGAATTTCAAATTTCAGAACAATTGCTTCAAAGTCTGAAATAGCTGACATGAAAGATCTTCTCATGTCTTTGAGAAGTGAAGCCTCCACAGTGCTGTCTAAGTGGGAGACAAAGCTTCTTGAAAATTTGACGAAGTACTTCAAGCAAAAAGAGGGTCATGTCTATCTAGTAGAAGGATACAAAGAGGACTTTGCAAACAGTGCAAAGAGCCTTCGACGAGAAATGGAGAACTCTGTGTTTCATCAGCTCACTGCAGCAGCAGAAATCAAACAGGGAATGAGAGAACTTGATATAATCAAGGAAAATCACACAAAAGAAATTGAAAAGGCAGTGTGCGCACTGATTGATCAATGTCGGAAGAAGAATGTCCAGATGAGAGATCAAGAGCTGGACAAGGAATTTGAGAAGATGTGGAATGAAACAGTGAAGAAACTGTCTTTTTCTGAACAAAAGGCAACAGATGTCGTCACCAGTGTATCCCACTATCTGAGAATAAATCTATCACACAAGGGGAGCCATGCATGTGAGTTGTTGAGTAAAAAAAGCCTGAGAGATTGTGGCAAAATGCCTTTCAAATATACAGAGGAGGGATTCTGCAAACAAGTTAAACACCAAGTGAGCAAATGGATGAGCGGGCAAGATCACATCATGATGGTACAAAAAATGGCTGACAGTATCATCGCTGTTTGTTTTCAGTTTTTGACTCAAAAAGTCAATAGAAAAAACAATTACTCTGACACTTACATCCAGGAGATGCTACACATGATTGATGAGAGGCTGCAAAACAATCAGGATGTAAAGACAGGCATTGAGTTCGAAGTTTCTCTAAAACAACACATCTGTGGAGTTGCAGCCAGAGTATTTCAGAAAATGCACGAAGATTTCCTACATGTGAATGATCCTTACAGATGTCTGAGTCAAAACAAAGGGAAGTTTTGTGCTGATTTTAAAGATGTGTTTCATAAACGAGACCAGTGCCAGAAGAAGGCAGAAGAATTCACCAGCCAATGCTTGAAGCCTGCAGTTGAGGACTTCATCAACCGTTCCCTGGGTCCTGATATCATTGATGAGATGCTGACACAACAACAGTTCAGCACAAGAATATCCTTCCAGTATTCAGTTTTACTGGATTTGCTTTCAAAGGATAAGTTTGAAAACTATTTGAGCTACATTTGCTCATATGAGGAATATGTGAAGAAGTGGATACTCGACCAGATAGTGACTCACTTCTCAAATGCTTCTAAGATTTCTGAGTTTGAGGCTCATCATATTCAGTCAAGTATCAGGAGCATAAATGATGCTATCAACAAGGCAAAAATGAAAAAGAGTAACTTGAAGACATTTGTTGATCATGTGTGTCAGGAACTTGGAGCTAAACTGGTCATTTCCCAGGATGCTCTTAATGCTTTCATGATTCTGAACAACGCAAACCAGGAACAGTTTGCTGACTGGTTAACAGAGTGTGTAAATGAGATGGGAAAAGCTCTTAGAGAAGAGTTCAAAAAATCAAACATCCAGAAGAAACTGAAGCATCTTCATTTGAAGCCTCAGAATGAGATTTTCACTAGACTGATTGGATGTGGTAAACAGTGTCCGTTTTGCAAAGCTCCATGTGAGGCGGGAGGAAAAGCCCATACTGAGCACTGGGCTTCAATTCATCGCTCCAATGGTCTTGGGCAATTCAGGTTTCATGACTCAGAAAAACTTGTAACGGATATATGCTCTTCTCTTGTGATCAGTGACCAGCACTTTCGATGCTTTGCAACAAATTTTGAATGGCACCCTTACAAGGAGTACAGTAACATTTTCCCCACCTGGAGAATTCCTCCTGATGTAAGCCTCGAGGCATCAGACTACTGGAAATATGTGATGGCAACATTCAACAAAAAGTTTGCAGAAGAGTATAATGCAAAGCCTGCTGATATTCCCTCAACCTGGAAAAGAATTACAGATAAGCAGGCAAAAGCCAGCCTTCAACAGTCATTCAGCATCAAGTAAGAAGTATGGCTGTCACGTTGTCAAAAGATACTGCCAACACTGCTATGACACTGTGATTTTTTTAGATCAGCCAGCGAATTACACATTGAGATTATGTTTGTACAGTATTTGCAATTTTAATAAAAAAAAAATACTAATCATAGTGCAACTAACATTTTCTTTTTACTTATTTTGAGTGCGCAGAGGTATAAGTCCCCCTGCTATGAACATTTTGAGTTTAAGCTTTGACATACAGGTAAATGACCAAAAGTAACATAATGTATATAAAATGACAAGCCAATACACTCAGAAATATTTTACCATTACAGTTACAAACGGGGATTGAATTGAAAACCAGTGCAAACTGGTCACATTTATCCAAGACTATATTTCACACTTGACCTGTTTGTAAGAAATAATGGATCTTCTTTATGTTTTGATGATATGTTACACTTTACATTTTGAGACTTTATATGACTGTATATGAGACTTTATATGTTAGAAGCACATGCGGAAATGTTAACCTCTGTATTTTGGTGTGAGCTTAGTTGTATTTTATTCATTTTTAGTATTTGAATGGTATACATGAAATCAATATGATAATAAAACAAAGAATTATTTTTTCAATTTTTCAGAGTCTGGAATTAGTTCGTTTTTCTTTGGGTCTATAAATAATTTGAGGCAGAAGTTACAGCTACAAAATAATTTAAGGGCCATTTAAACTGTCAACAAGTGATCGTGTCAACAGACACTGATAACTGTCTGAATAAAGAAACAAAATCAGCCGTCTGGCTATGAATGTCTTTAATGTTTCCCAGATCAGAATCACAGCATACAGTGTATAATAACTTCTAAAGTAAACAGAAATATCATCACCTCATTTATTTATATAGTTTTACTTTACTTTTTTTTAATAATCATCTTTTTTTAAAATTCCTTTATTTAACATTTTTCTTCATCTCAAGTCTTGGGTTTCTGAATTCAACAAAGAATGTAAAAACAAGACAACAGGTGCAATTTTGCAAGCTGAAGATTTATGTGAGTGTGTATGCGTCATTGCATGTTGTGTATGTTTGCCAGTGTGGGGTGTTAATCATGTGCTTTCATGCATCATTGATCCGGGATCTCTAAATAACCTCACTGATGTGCATGAAGTCACCTTACTTCAGTTTATTGGCATGTTAAAATGAGACTAAACTGAAATCCAGCGCCAACTGTGTGAACCACAGGGCTGCAGTGAGTCACTTTGGTTAAGTGTGCGTCCACATACTGCACATCCAGTCTGATCCACTGTTAAGCACACATGCTCAGAGTCAGACAGACTTTTCTGCTTTACTTCACGTCATCCATCTCTCATCTGTTCAGGACTATTTTCTGCTACATCACGTCACTGTAAGGGCAACACAACTTCCATAATCACAATGCAACACAGTGTGTGGAAGGAAAACGTTGGACCGCATGTGTGGTAGTGTTACTCTATGAGGATATGAGGCATCTTATGGTATCAAAGCCCTCATTGTCTGTCCCACATGTGATTACGTGGCTACATGTAAACACTGCTACATGTGAAGTGAGCTAACATTTAATTGACTGTACTTGCGTTAAGTGTCTCAGTTTAGAAGTCCTGACCGTGAATCACTGGCCAGTTCCCCACACCGTCACCATCATTACATTAGTTAGCTGGCAAAAGGCAAAGCTGGCTTTTATCAGTACTCTTAGCCTCTGAAAGTCACACAGATCAAGCAGCACAGATTCATCAGGAGTATACTTAGATCAATTTCAAAATAAAAGTTTGCTGAAGGTTGAAAAGAAAAAAAAGATGCAGAGGAGTTGATGCTTCTACTACAACCCCAGAACAAATGCTAACTACAGCATCTCATGTGGGGGCTGAAGGGGGGGGGTGAACTCTGCTACAGTGACTTTCCTGATTCATGATGCTACAGGATGCCCATGTGGTAATGGGCAATGTGAGAACAATAAAACAAAGGGAAAAAAAATAATATTTTTGAATGCTGTGAAAATGAATGAATTTGAAACCTCAAGATAGTGGCCTTTGTTTTTGTTTGTTTTTTCTTTTTTGTCTTTTTGCAAACTGCACCTGTTGTCTTTTGTTGTCACAAAATAAGCATTTCATTCATTCACTCAAAAAAAAGAAAAAAAGAAACAAACAAGAAACTTAATATTTACAAATATTTTGTCTGTTTGATTCTTACACTTAAAAATGTACAGTTTAGATTCTCTTCCAGATGTTGTGTGTCTCTTGTCCTGTCACCCAGTTTGGTATTTTTCTTCACACATCCAGTTTCGTCAGAGTGGCCAGACTGCAGTGAATCTGGCACAATGGCGCCCTCCAGTGTTAGCTTATAAAATAGACAAAGAAAAAGAACAGACCAAACTGAATACCTTGTTTCTGTTGTCACCTCCAGTGGTGCCATTGTAGCTGTGTTGTGATGAGGTTTACTCCACAACCCCTCACTGCCTCCTTATCCACAGGAGTGAGTACAAAAGGGTCCATATCCTCTGTAGGACAGATTAGCAAGGTGGCAAACATTGTGGGTAGAAAGATGGCCATGCCTTTGAATTTCCTTATTTGCTAGTGATCAGTTCATCATCTCCTTTGATTCTCTTCTGATTCTGATTTCTACATTTAAGGCTGTGAGTCTTTTTTTCCCAATCTCCTCCCAAAGTCTCTTCTCCACAGCGTGCACCTTTTCCTGCGCTACTGTCCATCATCTGTTCCACAGCATTTGTCCACCTGCAGCACACCCAAGTCAGCTGTTTTGTGTTTTACATTGTGCACATTTCCCTTTCAGTAGGCGTACAAAATCTCTGACAGGAGCAGCCAGTTACTGTATATCTCTCCCCTGCCAGCCCTCCCCCACCACCCCGTTAGGCAGTAATAAAATAGAAAACAAACAAACAGGCTAAAGCTAGAGCACAAGCAAAGACAGCACCGGTGACTAACTTCTCCCATACCGGATGTAGGCTACCATGGGTTCCTGTGGGCTCAAACAACAGCACATCAGTTCAGTTAACATACTGTATTAACCAGATTATAACCCAAGATCCATGTTTGAGATCCATAGCAGAGAATCAGAGGGGGGCATTGCTGAGCTGTAGGCCTGTACATCCTCACCCCGAAATAGAGAGGAATCAGAAACAGCAGTTGTCAAGTGTGTTGCTTTTACCCTGTTTAGGAGATCCGAGCCTCCTTTTCATCTCGCAGCTCTGTGCTGCGGGCCGCGAAGACCCACCGGTTACCCTCAGTGTGCTTAGAGTTTAATTTACAACTGATGAGCTCATAAAAACTCACTAGCTTAGTGAACTAACCCTTGAATGGGAGGATAATAGCAGAGCTGAACTGAGGTCAGAAATTGTGTAGAACGGTGCTGACACAGTGAAGTCAGGAGTTTCATGGTCATGACGGGTGATCACTGCAATGTGGGCATCAGCGGTGAAGACAAAGCTAGTGATGGGAGGAGGAGAAGGGAGGGAGGGAGGGAGGAAGTGATGTTCATACGGAGGAGGAGGGGGGGGGCGGGGGTGTTTGGAGGTAAGCAGCAGGAAGGAGCTCATTGTGGAGTCTAAGTTTTTACCTGTCTGCCTCTCTATCTCCTTACTGTCTAATTAGGGCCCACCTATACCAATGTGAAGCAGTTTGATACCACATGCACACTTACACACACACACACACACACACACACACACACACACACACACACACACACACACCACACACCACACACACACACACGCATTTTCTCTCACAGGCACACATCAAAGAGAATATGCATGTGCTGGAAATAGGGGTGCAGACAGGAGAGGGAGGGTGTAAGTAAAAGAGCAGAGGCTGCCTGTCTCTGCTTTGTTTCTCACCCTCACTGAAATACAAAAATAATTCCGTACACGCCGGCTACAACAACAGATTTGGTACCTCAAATACCCTAAAAAAAAAAAAAAGCAAAAAAAAAAAAGCAATGCATTTCCATACAGATGGAAAGAAGAAGTAGCGACTTGAGGATGATGGGATGGGATAGCTGTTGGCGTGTTGCATCACCTGGTTGGAGAAATCCCTCTAAATGACATCATGAAGGAAGAGAATGAATGGAGGAGTGCGTTCACAGTTGTTGCTCTGACCGTAACATCTTCTGAGATTTGTGGTCGATGACTCCTTTTTAATAAACGAGTGTCGGGTTGGGAGGTGAAGAGGTGGATTTTGTTGACTTACTTCAGGATTTCCTGTGATGCTCTTATTCTGTGAGGTTAAACAAAGACCAATATCCAAAGTGGACCGATATGATTTGAGTAGATTTGGGAAACGTGCATTGACAGATACAGTGTCCTTTCCCCCCGTCATCATCTTTAAAAATAATTCATGCATAGATCCCCACTGAGAAAACCCATTTATATACTTTCTCCTTTGTACACATTTATATATAACTATATATAATATCATTTCTCTATATCTATATTTTCAGCAAAAATTCTTTCCACAAAAACAACGATTAAACAAATGCTTGAAAAAAAAGAAACAGAACATGAAAGAAAGAAAAAAAAAACACAATCGAGGGCCAGTTTGGCACTTTGTCATGAAAACACACAGCATCTGTTAGTTGACAGTAAATAGGAATACTCTAGAATTTTCTTTAGTTTTTTTTCCCTCGATGAGAAAGCAAACACAGTAGTACATACTTGGCACCAAGAATGCTGGTAGAATGAAAGTATCGGATATCAGTGTTTTCATAGCTATATGCTTACTGTATGTACTCTATGCCCCCTCCTACAGCTCAGTAGTTTATGATTCCTTAGAGCGAAGGAGCACTGGGGAGAGGGAGAGAATCACATGTTGAATAAGGGGAACAAAGCAGGGGATAAGACACAGATGTAGAAAAGAGAACGATATATGCACATAATACACCAGTGAGAGAAAAAAGAGATGACACCAAAGTAAAAGCATCTTGTCCCTTTGACAAACGTCAGAGGGCTTTAGTCTGGAAACGGCAGACTTTCTTTGAAAACAGTATCTTTAAAAGATCTAAATCACCCCCAGAGCTGATCATCTGCTGCCTTGCAGTTCAGTTGCTTCTCCACACACCACCAGTGGAGGGAGCTGCTACGTTTGACAGCACATGATGGAGGAGGTGGAGTTGCTTTTGGAGAAACAAGAGAATAAGAGAACAGAACAAAGGCCCACATCCAGAGGCCTCCCCTCTAGATCAGTGGCACAGCCAGTCTTCCTGGTCCTTATGTGGCGCTGTGTCAGGGCAGTCCCTACTATACTCTGGTTGTGGAATGGGGGTGGGGCAGGGTGTTGTTGTGGCCAGTGGAGGGGAAGGTGTTAAAGGCATGAAGAGGCTGCATGCTGGTGATGGTACTGGGGATCATGGTGATGGTGTTAGGTGTCATCAGTGGCACGTCGTCGGGGGCGCGGCGTAGCGCCAGCGTGTAGTCAGGCGGGCAGGCGGGCCGGAGGATGTCGTGGGGCCGCAGCGGCTCCATGTCGTGGTGAGCGTCGTGCTCTGAGTGCTTCATCTGAAGAGACATGATCTCCTCCTCCTGACTGTGAGCCAGGTCATTGGCAGGGCCGCCCCGCTGAGGAGACAGCCTGTGGCGCCGCATCTCATGCCGCTTGTCACGCTTGTAGTAAAGGGCGGCAAAGGCCAGGATGTTGAGGAAGAGCAGCGACGCCCCCACAGCGACTGTCACACTCAGCTCAGTGGAATAGTCCCGGGTGTCTCCGGGGAAGAGGTCCTGGTGGGGACGCTCCGAACCCTCAGGCTCCGGGTCAGACGGGAATGTAGGGTAGGGGTGACGAGTGGTGCGGGGGCCCGGTGTTCTGGGCCAGGGCCCGTAGGTGCCCGGGCGAGGGCCTGGCGGTGAGCGTGTAGTGGTGGGGAAGAGCACCTCATGCAGACTGTGGAGGTGGGGGACTAACTCCAGCCAGAAGGCCACCTTGTTGGCTCTGTAGTTGTCTCTAACACGAGGCTTTAAGCCGATGTGGAGGTACTGCTTGTCCTTCGAGTTGAACTTGGTCCAGATGACCTCTTCGAAGCGGTTGGGCTTGGTGTGGATGAACTTGGTGTCCTGAGGGACTGGCAGGTTGGGGTCCCTAGTGGACGAAAGAGGGGGCATCTCAGTTATAGGTTTCAAGTCAAGGTTTTAATCAATCAGGTTCAAATATTTCTTCATTGTGTTGATATCTAAGCTCTGTTAGAGCTTTTTTATTTATGAACTTACAGCAACGTGAGACAGTGGACTAAACTTTAAAAACTCTACGACCATCTGGTGAGAGAAATCAACCTTCAGGCACTTCTACTCTACCACCGAGGAGGCACTGCACTAGCTGGTTGCACCACAGAGCAAAAAGGAAATAAAAAATATACTAATATGAAATAAAATCATCAGCAAGGCCTACCCAGTTTTGGCAAAGTTGGTCCAGTAAGTCATGACCACGGCGCTCAGCATCACATCGTTCTTCGAGAAGTTGCACGGGAACAGATCTGTGGCACCGATCATGGGCACACCAAACACGTACGGTATCTCATCTCCGTGGGCGGCGTCGGCCCACTCGGGTCGCGTCTCGGTCTGGCAGTGGTGGTAGAACGTGTAAAAGTAAACTGGGGACTGAAACTCAGCGTGGAGTTTGGCAGTGGCCACTGCTGGCGCCACCCACTGGTGGTCGGTAAACAGAGCTAACAGGGTCTTCCTCCGCATGTCGCCGTTGTCCCTGTCTGCCCAGTCGGTGTACATGAACTTGATGGTCTCCCTCAGGATGTCTTTGCCTGGAGGGTGAGACGTGGGAGGGGGAAAAAAAAGGGTAAAGGGAAATAGAGAAAGTTGAGAGGAAAGTTGTGACAGTGATAGAGCAGTTTGAGAGATGAGACTGGTCAATAGATGTGAAACAGAGGGTGGAGGCAGACAGAAGAATTGAAATGATGGATGGGGGAAAAAAATGAAGCGGCCTCTGTTTGAATGTGTTGCACTGTATGTGTGTGAGACGGAAAAAAAGTGCAAGGACAGACTGAGCAACAAAAACAAAGAGTACGTCTCTCAGAGAGGGGAATGAATGACAGGCACTTGAGATGGAGTGTGACTGCATTATCCAAATGTGCGTGTATTTTGACTGTGGCCCGCTGTGAGGGGTTTGCAGGTTGATCTGTTAGGAACAACAGCACTGTGATTGGGAGCTGGCTGCCTGGGGGATGATGAGAGACAGCATTAGTGCCCACAGAGCCTCAAAGGCCAAAGCACAGACCCACCACGGTGAAAGATAATCTCAATGATAGGCAGCCTCTTTAGTATGCCTGTCTTGGTTGATACACTTCACTGGGCTCACATTTTATCTCGTCTTGTTCTTTGCCCACATAATGTTTTAAAGAGTTGCATTTCTACTGGGAGCTGTAGTTTTGGACAAGCTGTTGTTGATGTATTTTTGCTGAAAGAATATAATAATTGAAACTGTGTTTATAACAAAAAAATGAAGCACTTCTTTTTTTGAGAATCTAAAAAGTAGAACTGTCGTGTAGGCTATAATGTGACATCTAGCTCAGGTCTTAGGGAATATATTTATCATACTAAAACTTGTTAATAATTTATACTGTTCATGTTTAAAGATATACTATATTTTGACAATTTGACTCCTTTATTTTCACCCCTTTAAAAAAGATTGCATCTTAATTGGCTCCAGAATAAACCAGGAATGATGCTGCAAAATTCAGTCATCTGAGAGGAGTTAGTAGTTAGTTATATAAACAAATTTGATCTGAAAGATGAATACAGTTACCTTCAGGGTATCCGTAGAGGTTATCGACAAAGTTGGAGATGGTGTAGTCGAATGCCGCGGCTGAGATGCCATCGTTGTCCTCACTGTCATCTACAAACTTCAGCCCCTCTCCCTGATTCACTCCTATTAGGATGTCATAGTTGAGGAACTCCCCCTGGTGGTGAAATAGAGGAAGAAAACACTGAGTGCTGAAATTATATTCAAAGGAAAGGGTTTCCAGTCTCTGTTTATGACATATTTCTAAATTCACTACAACTACAAATACTGTTGAATACAATTTGGTTTTTTGTATTCATCTGTAAGGTCGGATCAGTGTATGTGATATTTATGCCAAGAAACCTGGACCACCGCCACAAGCTCAGTTAGAGACAGGAAGAAGAGATCTAGTTTTAATACCACCATGTGTTATCATCAAATACATCACATTTGTTTCATTATAAGATGCAAAATACCTCAAAGATGAGCTCTACACAAACAGCATTTCACAACCTGTAAGCGCCGGTCTTGTGGAGTTTTTAAAGTCTACAGTATCAATTGATGCACAACAAGAGCTCAGTTTGAGATGTGGCTCATTTTTCTCCTCAAATGAGCCAGAAACCTTCTGAAGCTACCCTCTAATTATTTCGTACAGATTATGAATTGTGATGACCTAAAATAGGAAATACGGAAAAGAAAAACACAAAATAAGAAAAAAACGAAATTCTCCTTCAAACAATTATGTTCATTTTTTGGACTATTTCTTATCTTTTCTTTGATGTTGTGAAATACTGTATAATTCTGCGTCTTAAAATTATTCCAATCAAGCTGAGAAGAGAAAATCACTTTTTGATTGAATTGCTCGCTATCCAGACGTGCACCCTGTGATGAAGGCTTTGCAAGTACACAATGCTTTGTATTAAAGGATCACAAAAAAAAAAAAAAAAAAAGGTTGTGAACCATGGGTCTAAAATATACCACCAAGGCAATGTACATCTCCAACATCATCCATTATGACTTCATACCACCTGGTAAAGGTCACCGCCACACCCCAACTCTGTGCAAAGGTCACACTGCAACAAGTTTTTTTGTGTTCTCCTCTGTCTGTCGTGTCAATAACCGCAGTATAAGTATCACATCTGCTACTGGTGTCAGACCCTCACCTGCTGCATGAGGATCTCCGGATCATCGGGCACGACATCGCCATCCACCACAGGGCCAAAGGCAATGTGGTAGCGGGCTGGCTGGATGTCCTGGTCCACCAGCTCCCTGAAGTTCTTGCGTCTCAGGCAGTCAACCAGGTCGGCCGTCTCCGTGTAGGTGCAGCCCACCTTCCGGGCCAGGATCTTGGTGTACTTTAGGGGCTGGTAGTTGACGGACCAGCTAGAGATGGCCGTTCCACTTTGGGCTATGGCCCTGTGAAACAGACCTGCAGGGACAAATGGAAAAGAATCTATATTAATGTATGAGGGGATAAATTCGGTCTTTTAAGGTCCTAAAAACATGGTAAAGTGTTGGTGGTCTCACTGGATGTCATGTGCATTTCCCCCAGTTTTTAGTATTTTCTGCCGGCAGGATGGAGCTCTGTGAAGTTTTGAAATAGGACACGATGCAGAAAAACTATTTGATGTGGATCATATCATCATATCAGGTTCTCTTTGTCTACTTTTAGAATTTCCCCGTATTAGAAAACTAACCCTTTTTTATTTTATCTCATCGCTCTCACTTGAGCAAAAGCTGGCAGATAGGGAATGAAACTAAATCACAGAGAGAGCATGCTCTGGTGCTGTAACTAAAAAAAAAAAACAGAGGCAGGACTGGGAGCAGGCTCATCTGAGATTTTATAAAGAGCCATTTTCCCTTTTTCTTGCACTGGCTGTTTTTTTCTCTCAGCCTCTCTCTGGCTATGTTTCCCCCTTCCTCTCTTCCTCTTTGTCTCTCTCTGTCTCCTTAGTTCTGCCTGTCCTGTGCTGTTTGAGCCACTCAAGCGGCTCGTTAAGGGGCCGCCTGCCTGACTCGTTTCCTCTTGCGTTCCTTTTTTCTCTCTCTACCCTCTCCCGGGCTGAAGACTGGTCAGTTAATTATTAAGCAGAGCCGCAGTGCCGCCCTTTCCCTGGGAAATCAATTACAGTAAGAAGTAGCTTGGAAACAGCTACACCTACATATCTGCACCGTGAGAGACAGCGGGGGAGAGGCAGACAGAGAAGTGGGAGGTGGGTATTATTTCATTCGTCTTCAAAATCAGTTTCTTTGTCATTCCCTAAGTGCCTCTTGCCTCCCCTGCTCAGTGCCTTCCTCTATTTGGCTCCTCTCATCTCTGATGCTAGGTCAGAGCATAGCTTTTCTCTTTCTCCTCCACTTTTTCCTCCTTCAACATTATTACCTCAGGACATCTCTACCTCCTTTCCCTAAACACTGCCAAAAAGATACCATGGATGCTGCCTTCCCCTCTATGTCCCCCACCCTTCATTATATCAGTATCATTTACAGTCCCTCCCTCCATCCCATATGCCACTTCCATCCTGCCATCCATCCTGAACATGTCTGCTGTCGGGCTTGTGATTTGTGATGCAGTGTTGTTGACATGATTGGTGTCCCTTAAGGGTGAGGATGACAGACTCCTTACCTGGCGTCCCTGGCGGGAGGGGGGGAGAGAGGGGGAGCATGACAGACAGGCGGCGTCTAGTGGGCTGATGTTACACCGTTAGATGCTGATGATGAAGAGGACGATGATGACGATGGGGGTGATGACAAAGTGAAGGCATGAGGAATGGACACGGCGGCAGTGAGAGGGTGGAGGGGTAGGGGGAAGGTGGGGGGTGGATGTCAGTGACAGGAGACAAGGGGTTAATACAAGCTTTCCCAACCAGTAGGGTCCCTCTGCTGCTAAAGTTCTCTCTTGAAAAATGAATGATCAAACTAGAATGACTGTCAACAGTTGTGGTTGCCATCTCAAAGTGAACAAACAAGCAGTGGCGGCTTCTGGGCTGAGCCAGTGTGAAAAACATCTGGCCAACTAAAACAAAATATTGCTATTTTTTAAAGTATAAACTTTTTCACTTGCTTTAATGAGATAGATGAGAAGACTGCCACTTTCATGTCTGCATGCTAAAGCATGGAGCTGGAGCTGGGAGGTGTTTAGCATGGCTTAGCATAAAGACCGTTTGCTAAGTTAGAAAATACACTTACCGACACCTCTGAAGCTCGCTAATTCAAACATATCTTGTTTGCTTAATCCTCATACATAAAGAAATGAAAACGACAATTTGTGGTTTTAGAGGAGTTACGCACTTCTCGGCCAACAAGAGCCAGGTGCGATTGGCTTGCCACAGCGGGGATGCAGTGCAGAAATACAGGGCGGATGGATAAACTGTTGTTCATCAAGAAATAGTTATAGTGTGTAAGGTGTAGTATGAGAACAGCAAAGTCTGTGTTGAGGTGGATGGATGAGCTGGCAAAACACAGGACTTTTATACAGGAAACCACTGTTCATTTCCTGTTTCAAACTTTTTCTTTTTTATGACAATGTTGTTTCTTTTATACACGGCTGCCCTGCAACTTTAACCGGGTGTTTACTATTGTAACCATGACGACAGAGGTCTAGCCTTAAGGAAGTATTTATTTCAACCCAACCCTGATCTTCTCCTAAACACAACCTAACCAAACTGTGATTATTCCTCAACTTTAACCGAGTGTTTATTATAGTGACCATGAAAACAAAGGTCTGGTACGCCTGCTGCTGGTACGCTCCTATGAGCTGTACAGTATCTGAGGGTAGTGACAAAAAAAACGATGTGGTTGTTTCAGTTGGAGGACACTGACAAACATAAACAAGGTTTTTTTTTTCTCTCCAAAATAATAAAGTATTCTTTTTTTAGTATTGCTTTTTGTTCAAATTGTATAATCACAATTTCGTGTTGAGTTACTCTGTAGAACAACTTTGTATTCTTCATTCCAGGGTGGCTAATAATTTCCAAGGAGCCTGGTTAGCAGTGCTTAAAGGGTTGCAACAAGATAGTTCTCTGGTAAAATTTGCTGTTCTTTTTCTTTGTATTTGCACTTTAGATATGAGCCATAAGCACCTATGTGTTATAAACATATAACAGTTGGGGTTTCGGGGAGGGGGGTTTCTAAGAGCGAAGTGGGTCACTTGCTGATGAGGGAAAAAAGGTTGGGTGTGCCTGGGTTAATATGAAGGGGTTAACAGACATCAGTATAATTATAGCGATTGTATTAAATGGACACATTGCCATGGCAGCAGTACACAGATGCTCTCTCAAGCCTTGACGACACTCATTTGTTTTCAAGGCACATCTACACAGACAGAATGAGTCAAAATTAGAGACGTGTCAGACGTCTGAGCTTCAGACACACACACACACACACACACACACACACACGCGCGCACACAGATTGGCGATTGAAACAAATGTGTGGTTGTGTGAACATGCTCTCTCTAATCTCTCTCCTTCTTTTCACCTACAATTCCTTCCCTGTTTCTGTCCTTTGCAGTTTGTGTGTGTGAGACAGAAAATGAACAGAGGAGAGAGATATTGAGGGAGAGTCCTCAAGCAGCGTGGAGAACAGAGAAGTTACGATCGAAGGAGGACAGCTTCAAGAACAGCATGATCAAAGGCGCCGAGTGCGTGACCATTTGGCTGCGGGTCGTCAGCCACACTGATCTCAATTCAGATCAAAGTCGATTGGTCCGTAGGCCTCTCTCTTTTGGTGGTGCAATGTTAACACTTAGCCCTCAGGGTGTGTTGTTGGTAATGGGGAGCATGAGGTCAGACAGATGTAGGTTTTTGATGGAGGTAAAACCTCTCTGCTGCAGAGCAGTGGAGCGTTAACAGGAGTCAGGAGCACTCGCCAAGTCAGGTAATGTGAGGTAAGGTTGGAGCCCCAGTGTCATTTATCCTCCACAGACATGGACGACATAACCTGGATCAATCATGGACTCACTCATTAGCAACATGACTGCTTAAATTCTTCAGTTCAAAGGATAAGCAGTGTTGTCCTTTGAGGATAGAGGTGTCAAGCGAACATCACAGGACCTAATGATTTCTGGGGCAGCTTGCTGAGTTCCCATCTGATCATGGGTCATGACATAACACCCAAAGAGAAATAAAAGTAAAAAAAAATATACACTATCAACTACACTTGGTATAAAAAAGTTATTTCAACTACAAAAATAAATAAACAAACATTTTTTGTTGAGGGTTTTAAAGACTGAATCAGAAATCACCATCTGTTTCCTGCAAATATATAGAACACATACGCAGAGATGGTGTGTAACTATGCATTATGGCCATTCAGAGACCAGTCAGGAATGATCTACGCTGAGGACTGAAACATCGCTGGATCTGGGAGAATTCATGTAAGCAGCCACAATCCATTAGTCAGGAAATGTGTGCTTAATGAGTGATTCACAGGGCTGGATCCGGACGATTAGCAGTCGCAAGAAATTTATGACATTCCAGGAATTCCAATACCAGTAGGAATGTGTGTTAAAGTATCTACTGAATATAAAAATACAAACAAGTGGATGATGAAGGGACAGAGGAAGAATAACTGATGCTGTACCAAGAAAATGAACACGCAAACAACACAACAAGTCTTCAATTACCCTCCGAGTGGTGTGAGAGGATGAGGAGGTTGACGCAGGACGCCCCGGCTCCGGAGCCGAAGATGGTGATCCTCTCTGGGTCTCCGCCGAAGTGGCCGATGTTCTCATTGAGCCAACGCAGGGCCTGGATCTGGTCCAGCAGGCCGTAGTTTCCCTTAGCGGACTGATCACCAGTACTGAGGAAGCCTGGAGAATAAAGAGAGGAGAGAAGGACAAGATGACGTCAGTATCAGTACCTTTAGTATTTAGTACCTGTCTTGACAAATGTTCCCTACTCCGGCCTGTAAATCAGTTTCTGACTGCTGAGAACAAGTGTGTTTGCGTTTGAGTCAATGTGTGTGCGCGCAACCCCATTATTCATCAGCAAGGAGTGACAGAAGCTGCATGAAGACAGCAAAGGGAGTGAGAGAAGAATCTGCTTTTTCAGCTCCTCTCTTGATGACGTTGACTTTGTCTAATGCCCTTGAGCAGGGAATTTTACAGAAAGCCACTTACACACCCGAGAAATATAGGTGACCCTAATCTGAATCACACCCATAACTGGATTACAAGTGATGACACATCATGACAGGATTTTAACACTTTACAATCTTTTTAGTCACTCAGTCCTCTATCAATATTCTATACTTTTCTGACTGTTAGCAAATCCAATATAAAGGCTACTACCAACGATGGACAGATTCTAGTGTTGTGTGTGTTTGTGTGTTTGTGTGTGTAGTCCTCTGTGCCATAGAGCTCCATTGTCAAAAAATTATTAAAAATACATCAGAGACATGTTGCTTCATTACCATGAACATGAGCACTGTAGTTTAGCTGACATTTGCCTCTCATGATTACAGCTGAGTATCTTCGATTACTCCACCAAAGACCGAAATCTATTCCATTTAAGTACCCATTAACTGGCGGGCTCTCGGATCCTAATGGGACTCTTAATTAGGTCTTTATTAAAGGCAGGTGCACTGGAAAGGTCATCCATTAAGCCTATACAGTAGAGGTTAAACACTTGTATACAGCTAGCTGCTAGAATCCACTGGGAAAGAAACACACACTATGTTGTCTGCAATGGGTGTGTAATTAGTGTTATCAAGATCTCAGCTATTTCCAATTAGATCCAATATAAAGTCACATTTCTCAATTCACTATACAGTGTTTCCTTTGTTCAGTGCTAATCAAATCATACAGTATATACAGTGTATTCATACGTATAGGTCGGTAGCTGGTTAGGAAGGTAAGGGTTTCTCTATGGACTGTCAGTCAGGTTTTCCTTTCAAGATATTTATTCAGGGTCCAGGCGCAGTTGTATTTGGAATAGTGGGTTTAAGAATACAAGTTGGGATTCTATAGGCGGGTTTCCAACTATCTGTTTTTATGCACATTTTCAATTTGGGAATTAAAAAAAACAAAGAAAAGAAAAAGGTGAAGGTGGAAAAGCCTGTGTATTGATAATAGTAAATGTGACATGCGACACAAAGAGAAATGCCACATTTTCACCATGTTTTCTACATTTTCTTCACCATCTGAGGTTTGATTACATTTCATTAGGTCATTTTGATGTTCCCTCCTGACTGGAGAAGTTGCACCACCAGTAGTTTATTTTGAGAAACCACAGTACTAATATTCACATAACAGTAGTGGATGGAAACATGCATCAATTCACATCTTATTTTGTTGAGTAATGGAAACATGTAGGTTAGAATGTTTGTGGTTAACTACACAAGGACAATGAGATAAATACTATCAAAAAAATGAACAACTGAACAACTAAAAATAAAAGTAGGGATTACAAAAATGATAAAACCAGAAATAGGAATCTTAGAATATACAGAAGAGAAAATAAACTGCACTGACAGGCATTAGACTGACTAGATCTCACTAAACAGAAAACCAACACTTAGTAGCAAGAGCCAGTCTGTGGATAAGGCGCCACCTTGTGGGAAAAACATGTCAGATGACCTGTACTCTCTCCCAATATTATATTTTACAACACATTGACTTCAGAACTACAACGCAGAATGAAGACATAGACAAAGGCAGATGAAACAGTTGTGGAGAGATTTCAACTGTGGCTGAATCTTTGCCATAACAGCGAGTACATGTGAACTACTGAGCATGACGCAGTCTTAATTAACAATTAAGCTAGTGGTTCCTGAGATATCGCGTTCACAAGGCCAAAACCATGCTTTGTGAGGTCACCGTGACCTTGACCTTTGACCTTTGGCGAGCAAAATCTAATCAGTTCATCCTTGAGCCCAAGCAAATGTTTGTGGGACAGACAAACAGACAGGAAACCCGAAAACATATTGCTTCCAGCCCTTGCTGTTGCCAGTGCTGAGGCATAAAAACAGACACACATAATGACATTAATCACTGAGTAATGAACGATGCACACCAGAAAGAACAGGAAAGTGCATCTCCACACTGTATTAAACAAGTATAAAACTTTCACGCGGCAGAAGTTGTCTGCCAGCTGCTGAAAAGGTTGATGTTGCAGTGGGAGAGGTGATGGCTCATCATCAGCCGACTGAAAGTGCTCCATGGAGAGTAAAACAATATGAGTGTTGTTCATGTTCGTTCATATGTTCATTTATCATGAATTTACAATTTCATTTGAGCAAAAAATGACTGCCATTGTCTGCTTCCATATGCTGTACTTACGTTGAGGGCTCATATACTGAAGCTCATGACATCGTCGCAATAATTTCTCTCTCTATCCTGCAAGTACAACTAAAATCAATTAAGAGTAATCATCTCAAATGATCCATAAAAAAACAAAAGGGATCGGAGCACATATCAGGAAGCACATCATGCATTTACTGGCTTTTGTGCTGCTCTTTAAACACCACAAATACACACAAATAAGCTGCATGTTTGGGTGCATTAATTAAGCCAAGCACAAACAAGAGGCAAATAAGCTGCCTAATGCCCTACTGTAATCACCATGATATATTAAACATAACCAATTATGCTAATGAGGTCATTAACTGAGCTAATTAATGCAATACATAGCAATACTTCTATGTCCGTGTAGTTTCTTGCACAAAATGTGGGAGCAGTTTCAATATGAAGTCCAGATATTTAGAGGAGGAAAATGAGAAAATCATTAATTATCATTATTTTATAAAGCGAGATCATTTATTGTTATGTTTTGCTGTTTAATTATTGTCCTTGTTAAAATGTGTGATGCGCTGGTGGGACATCAAAACACTGAAGCGACTGAACAGGGCTACACAGAGTCAGCACACATCCAGGATCCTAAAGTTATCTTGTTACAGCCAAGGCCGTTGTGTTTCCTGCACCTTCACGCTGCGTCCAACTGACTGTGAGTCAGTGTACGACAGCAGGCCACTTCACCCGCGCTCCCCTTCCTCTATAATCTGATAAAAAGGCTTGAAGAAACAGAGGAGCTGGTTAAAATGCCGCAATGCAAGATGAAAGCGCGGCTCTGCATGAATAGCCTTTAAAATGGCTGTGGTAAGGAATGGTGGTTAGAGGGGGTAAGGGGGAGAGAGACAGAGAGAGACAGAGGGAGAAAGAGGGAGAGAGAGAGAGAGAGTAAAGGAGAAGGAGAGAAGGATAGTGGGTGTTCTGTGAGTCCCGGATAGAGGCACAGTGTTTCATCTGCCTCCAAGACACCAGGGGTTGGCTTGCGCACACACACACACGCACACACACACACACGCGCGCACACACACACACACACATAGATACACACACACGTACACACAGGGACACTGATCAAAGGCTGACACTACAGAGAAGACTGCCTCCTTTTCTCTCCATCTCCCTCTCTTTTCCACACACACACACACACACACACAGACAAAGACGCACACATCACACATATACATGAGCGCACAAAGACAGAGGAATATTACGTACGTGCGCACGTGGAAACAGGACACATGCATACGCACAAAGCCTATGTATAATCATTTGAACATGCTAGCACCCACGCGGACCTGATGCACGCTCATATTCCTTTGTATTTTACTTTTGTGTATCTATCCTGCGTTCACAAGCAGCAATGAGCCTTTTATGTTCCATCAGAGAGCCTTGAGATTATATAGAACCAATGTGCTTGCACAGGTTTGTTGTGTGTGTGTGTGTGTTTGTGTGCAGCCATACATGTGATCATGATTTGTGTGTGACAGTGTGGTGCTTCTAACACACTGTATCCCATGTGAATCCATTGTTAGAGGTTGACATGGGTGCCAGAACTCCCTGTGTGAGTGTGAGTGTGAGTGTGTGTAGTGTGTGTGTGTGTGTGTGTGTGTGTGTGTGTGTGTGTGTTCTTGGCAGCATAGTGATCATTGTCTATCAGAGGAGTGTGTGCATCGTCCAGAGAAATGAACAGATGTGGGCGGCTCGAAGCATCTGAATTATGTATGGGACGCACACACTTTCAATATGACACACACACACACACACACAAACACACACACACATACACACACCCAAACCTCAGATTGTGCCCACTTCTTTCAGAGGTGATGAAAGCCACCTGCTTGTTAGATAGGCTGCACGTTCCCAAACGCTGTAGTATATTATTCTAATTGCAGCACCTTGCTGTTTATACCACCAACGCTGCAGCGGGACGACAGCATCATCCTGCTGCCACGCTGAACGCTTAGCAATTTCCAGAGGGTCACGCCGAATGATGCAAAAGGATTGGGAAGTAGGAGAAAAAAAGAAAAAAAGAAGGGGAAATAAGAAACATTCCTCTTTTCTTCAGTGAGCTTAAAAAGAGGCTTTTTTCCACAAACACCACTCTGGCTTTAGACACAGCGATTGGCCTTGGGTGATTTGCTCCGCTCCTCTCCCTCTTTCTCTTTGCGCTCTTTCTCTCTCTAAAGTTGTTATTACTATTGCCTAGCTGTGACAACCAAATTATCTGTGAAATTATTCAGATTTTATGCCCTCACACTAGGCAGGACCCCTCTCAGTGTGTGCACATGTGTGTCTGTGTGTGTGCGTATGTATGTGTGATTTGCACCCTTTGCCGAGCAGAAAAACTGTGACATTTTGACGTGAACAATCAGCTGAATGAAGAAGCGACCTGCTTGGTGCCAGCACCTCTGTCTAATCTCTTTCTCTCTTGCTATTTCCAAATTCCTAATATTTTTCTGTATTTTTTAATCAGTGTCTTGCTTTTTTGATCTCCCCGGCAACTTCCACATCTTTTCATCTGTTCCTCTCTGAAACTGTTCACCTTTCACTTGATGTTTAGCAGAGAAAATAAAACTTCACAACAGCACATATTAATGAAAGTAACACAGCATCCTCTCAGTTTAAAAGTACTGATATATACTGATATGTACTGATACATATATGTCTGCCATTTGTAATTTCAACATTTTTACATACTGTACCTCTAGGCTATATACAGTAGTTTTCATTGCTAGTGGCAGAGCCTTTCCCATGCTGGATTCATAGGGGAAATTGCACTCATCTGATCCAGACTGTTATCAGCCTCAATGTTCACTGTTCACTCTCCTGATGCTGTATCAGAGCTATATATATATATATATATATATATATATATATATAAGATATTGCTATTGCTAATAACACATTTCTTACTGTGACTGTGGCCTGTTCACTTTAAAAGCATTCCACTGTTGAAACACAGGCTTTTATTGTGAAGTAGTCACAGGAAATGCAGTGTATTTGATAGCAATGTTTTCATTGACAAACTCAAGGAAGTTTTTGCTCTACTGTTAAACCACATTTACTGTTACCACAGTGACCACAGGTGGCGCCAAAGCAACCAAGGCTGAAATTGTAAGATTTACTGTATGACTTTACAGAAAATATTCTGGTGTCTCAAATTTTAAATACTAATCCGTGTTTTTTTTTTTTTTTTTTTTTTTAAATAACTGCCCTATTTCTTCTCTATTTCTTTCACTGGTTTATCTTTTCATGGATGCTCCTCCATTAACTCTTCCTTCATTCATTCTTTTATCTCCCTGGTCCCCCGTTGCTCAATCCCTCCATCTTTCAGGGTTTAGTCTGGGGCTTAGGTTGCTAGTCTCTGAGGTCCTCTGTGGTGTGTGTGTCTGTCTGTGTGTGTCTGTGTGTGTGAGTGCACTGTCAGTGGACTGTCACTCTTTTGCGAACCCCTTAATTAAATTGCATGGCCAGTTGTCTGTATGTGTGTGTCTGTGTGTGTGTGTGTGTGTGCTTGCATCAGTATGTAATAATGTCATCTGAAGCTGTGTGTTGTCATACTGTATGTTCTGTGTTTGGGTGGCACAACAACACAGAGATACCGCAACAGCAAGAGAGAAAGTGTGTGTGCGTGTGTGTGTGTGTGTGTGTGTGTGTGTGTGTGTGTGTGTGTGAGGATGCTTATGAGAGAGAAACCAGGCCAGCTCCCAGCAGACTACAAGAGAGTCTCCCTCAAAGCCTCAATCTGCACATGCATGTTTATGTGTGTGTGTGTGTGTGTGTGTGTGTGTGAGTATTTAGAAAGTGTGATCGCTCTTGTTTTTGTCACAGGCCAGTTCCAAGTGTGTCAGAGGGATGCAGAACACACACACACACAGACATGCACTCATACACAGAGGGAGGATGACAGTGAGGGAGAAGGATGAGAGCGGCTGACAGAGACAGAATGAGTCACAAAGGGACAAACATAACGAAAGAAAGTGAAATGATAGATTGTCAGGTGTGTGTGTGTGTGTGTGTGTGTGTGTGTCCTCAGGGACACGAAGAAGGACCAGATTCTATTTCACTCTCCTGCTTTAACTAGAGTCTTTATGGAGTAGTGCTGTGTGTCTATTGATCAGGTTTTGTTGCCCTGTGAACACTTTTACAGCCCCAAGGAACAATAGCTCACCGGCTTGATCACACACTCCCATCATGAGCCTTTTCATGTGAGTGTGTGCTCAGAATTGAAAGGCCCTCACCTCTTTGTGTCCTTTTTTTGTGTTTCCACATCTCTTCCTCAGTCCACTTCCTTTCCAAGACTCCTATTTATCCATCATTTGGCTCCCTTGAGTGTTACTGTCCCTGGGGTCTTCTAGCCAGTCAGAGGGTAATGGCGGGTGAAATAGGGGTGCCATGGGCCAGATCGGACACGATGTATGGTGTAAAGCTACTGTAATTGTTTTTCTCTTCATCGCTGTGTTTGACATTTACTGAGGAGACTTAAACCCCTCCTGTGATCAGAGGGTCATTATTCACATACCCTTTCATTAGGATGCTGATTTTACCATGCATATAATATGAAAATGAAATATGTGTATGTTGCAATATCTTTTTCATACATTGCATTTGGGTTACTTACATTTAGAACTCTGTGCTTGCTCCAATCACAGCATGTGTTGTCAGAGTTATGCTGACTCAGGTCGGTGGGAGGCGTTCCCTGTGAAATCCTCCCATCACAAAATGTGGAATGTACATGTGATTAAATATATCTTATGTAACCAAATCACGGTCAGCTGAGCTGCCTTTCATGTACCCAGTGGCAAAGGCACGAAAGAATTGAAATGTGAAAGATTCCTAGGATTAAGATTCTCCTTTCTTTTGCCACTGTCAATATCTGACTTTAAAAAGGGGTACTCCACTGATTTAGTATTGCATTTCCAAAAAGCTGGAATACTAACAAGAAACAGGCTTGGTCAAGTGGAGGCTGGGATATTCTGACTTTTACTTCCATATATGGGTTCCTGGATCCTACACTTCCCATAATGCAACTTCACAGCTTCTCCCTCCGGTCTGTTTTTTGTTGTATCCAAGCACAGCTGAGACAGCCCAGATGATATCAGTGGGGTCATTTTCTCAGATTAAAGTGATAATGTGGGTTATGTGACGTGAGGTTGTGTGAGGTACTTATACATAGTCAGTGTACGCTGCAGATCAGCTGTATGAGTCAGAAAGAGCTAAGAGAAAGGGCGTGTATGCGTAGGAATACTGTAGTTAAACGGTTGAGAAAATGTAGTTCCAAAGGAAAAGGCTGTTTGACAGCAAGATAAAGTGTACACTTCATCTGATATTGGCTTTTTTCAGTGGACATTTTTAAAGTGGCTAAAACACGTTTTTTTTCTGCGGACCACGTCCACAACAGTCAGCTCAGCTCACACCACCCCACGTCAAAATACCCAAACTCTCACTTTAAGCTCCTCCAGAGCCTCACAACACTTTGCACAACTGCTACACAGACTTATTAGACCTCATCATGATGAGTAAACTTGACTTTGACGTGTAGTTGGCAGAATGTCAAAAACTTTAAAAAGTCTGCATCTTGGGCCAACCCGAGTTAAATGTTTACACAATGCTCCAGAGCAGGGATGGAGGGAAAATATAGTCAGGGGTGGAGGAAAACAAGAGCTAATGAATCCCCAAACTGCCGTCCATGCTGACTCCAGCAGCAGCAGCAGCAGCACCAGCACTAGCAGCTGTGCGGTGGTTAGGATTTACCGAGCAAAACAAACAAACAGCAAAAAAAAAAAAAATGGATAAACACTCATTGTGGTTCTACAGGGGCGTGTGAACGTGAGTGCGTGTGTCTCAAAGCATCTGAGTCTGCTTGAATGCGTAGGAGCGTTTTATTTGCATGTTTATGTGCATACGTGGTGCGTGAGTCTATCTGTGAACTGTCATCTCCTGTTCATGCTTTTCTGCCGCGGTGCTATGAATGGCTGGTTGTGTCTGTGCATCTGTGAAGCTAAAAGTAGACCTCTGCTACTCCACTACGCTCTGGCAAAAATACTGCAATACTTCAAACAGAGCCCGTGCTGGCTTGGCCTAGATACTGTAACTCCTTCTCACGCTGCACTCAGTTTGCATGGCGCCGAGTACAGCCAGCATGTTGCAGTTCAGCTGAGCTTGGGTTTTTCATCTGGCACGGTTCGTGCCTTTTCAAAATCATTTTATTTGACCATTTTTGTACATTCATCAAAAAAAAATTCACCTGATGCATATCTGCTCCTTTTGAAAGAAAAGGTGTTTGGATTCATTATTCAGCTTCAAACCGAACCTTAACAAACCTAACTAGTATGTTCCTCATTGTCACTCACAGACACACACACCTGTACACACACACGTATTTACATGACAAATTCATCAAGATGTCTGACTGTTTTCCCCTTCCATGGCAGCGTAATTAAAATATGCAAATGATATGATAAAACGCATTTCACTCTGATGGTGACAATGGCAGTTGTGATGAACGCCTTCAGTAGTGGAAGGTTGTTGTCAGATAAGGCCGCTTCACATCAAACGTGTGGGTGACGTGAGCCCGTGTGTGTTTCGTGTGTGTGACAAAGGGAATTCTGCCCACCCACCCCCACACTCAGCAGAGCGTCTCACAGGGTCGATTATTTTGACCTTCCACTTACATGTATATTGGGTAAACAATTTAGATAAACAATGTTCTGCAAAAATTGAGCGATACCTCCTCCTACACACGTGTTGTGTATCCGTGATCTGCAGGTCGGGGTTTCAGTATGAAGTCTTTGCTCCCGGTTTCAAACTGTGGCTGACCGTGGTTCTTCTAATGCTGGCACAGAAACATGGTCGTCTTGTCATGACAGCTCTTCACTCCGTTTTTTTAAATTAATTAATGATAATAAGATCTAAATATTAGTTAATTAATTTATTCATTAATAATGAATAAGCATTTATGAGAATTTTAGTTTAAGTCTGAAAACTAATTTTATTTCTATCCTAGCTCCCACAGCCTGATCTATAAATATTTGTGGTAGAACTAGTATTCAGTAGTATTCAGTAGTATATAGTTTATAATAATAGTATTCAGATCCATTACATCAAAAAGTGATAATACCAAAAAGATCCATTACAAGGTTCAAAGACCTATGATCAAAATATTTCTTAGGTGAAAGTACAGATACATTATCAGCAAAATGTTCTATGTATTTAAAAGTAAAAGCCTCATTATGCTGAAAATGTAAGTGTTACATAATCATATTACTGGATATTTAATACTAATTACTGTGTAAGAAGCCATTTAATGTTGGAGTTGGTTGAGATGGAGCTGCTTTGAACTACTTGTTATACTGTAGGGTAGAGTAATACTTCATATTAAATACACTGAAATCTTCAAAGTAATGACACCTGTCAAAGTAAAAGTACAATTTCTGTCTATGGAAAGTGTGAAGAGCAGAAGTATAAAGGATGGAAATACTTCAAAACTGCACACAAGTACATCCCTTGCACTTAGTTACACTCCATCATTGAATACTAGGAGTGTGACAGGTTGACACCATCACATTGACAGGATGACACATTGTTGGTGTCACATATTGGTGGAGTCGAAAAGTGTTGGCTATGAACCAGAAGCCAAAGGCTACTGGGGCTATCTTCAGCTACTTCAGAATGCAACAAAAGTCAAACAAATAACGGCGCTGAGGGCTTTTGTCAGAGGTTATGTTTTCTCTCTTCACACCATCACATACAAATGGGAAACACTGCTCCCATGTGCGGAGCCAGATAACGCTGTTTGTCAACCTCATGATTGGTGCCTGCGCCTTTGTCAAATCACTCATTGCTCTGAATGAGGTGGACGTAAATGGCCAGAATGAATTCACTCTGAGGGAGAGGAAGGCCACACGCGCGCCACAACAACACGATCAACTCACAAAACGTCGTCCGTCTTGCGAGGTAAAGCCCGTCTGTGAAATCTGTGACATGCGCTGCTTCAAAACAGCTTTGATTTATCAGCTATTTGTTTCAAAGTACTGAAGTCACTCATACCAAGATAGTTTAGTGTCTGTCATCACTTTAAAAATTGACTTCCTATACAATGCAAGTATGTGCCAAGTCCTCAAACAGCATTTTTTTCTCAGTGCGTTTTTTAACTGCTGACCTGCAACCTTAATTTATACTGTCTAATTGATGTAACTGTCAAGATTTCAATTATGCTTAAATGTGTTTATGAATTTCATAACATCCAGTATAAACAATTACCCAAGAGTCTTCTACAAAATTGGCCAGTTTGTATGTATCATTCCTGCATTTTCCCCATCTGGTGAATGATATTTCTCTTACAGATTTCTTTTCTGACCATGAACTGCTATGTTTAAGCATAGTCAGTTGCGTACCGTCAGGTGCACAGTGATTATTCCCACACATAGCTTAGAAACGTCTTATACTGTGCTGATAAATTAAGTCCCTTGTGTCTGTACATCTTTCCTATATAAGACAATCACGGTTCTAATCAGAGCTCTACTTATGAGCAGCAATGGTCACCATGTCTGAACAGAGGGACTCGCACAAACAAAACTCATCAGCAGAGAAGCTAATAAAAATGTCTGCATGTCCTCACTGCCAACAGGCTCCAATGAAAACAGCTGAACATCTAACAGGGCGAACGGGCTCAAAGAGAAAGCACCTGTCAGGTAGCAGTAACTAGTGTACCTTGACAGGCAGTGTGCATCCACTCCTGCAATTTTCCACCACTCTCTCTCTGTTATCTGGTCTATCCGTCTCTTTCTGCCTTTCTTCCCTCCAATTCAGCCAGCTGTGTTTGTACAAGCCCATGTGTTAATGGAACTTCCAGCATGTGTGTGACCCAGCATTGTATACAGCACGGTGGCATTTCAGAGACCGTCCTCGATCCACTGACGTCGCAACTCCGGTGACACGAATGTGCGAGTACATTTCATCTCCTCTCCTCTTTTTCTTCATCTCGCTGTCCATCACTCGTCTCCTCTGATCTGTGAGCCCGACTCAGCTGTGAGGCTGCCTGCGCGTGAGGAGCGTCTGCAGCACTATAAATGATACGCTGCGCTCGGTATAAAGGAATTTCAATCCGTGATGCAGAAGGAATGGCACACGCTTTCACTAAAAATGACGATGCATTTGTCAAGATGAAGTCTCAACTACTTGAAGAGCATGAGTGTTCAATGTGGTCATTAAACAGCCCCTTATTACTCACGAGCCTTCAGATTGCAGCCAAAGCACAGTTCTTGTAACACTTCAAACAATTAGCTTCATTGATTGTTAGCACTTAGCTTTGCTGCGCACAGTGGAAAAGAAATCAAACCAGGTTTAATCCGTGACATGCCATAGGTGTAAAGCAGGAAGCTCTCCACAATAAGTATGTGAGTATCCTCCTCTTTGTGGTCAGACTTTGGAACGATCTCAGTATCAGTATAGTGTTATTAACGCCATGTTGTCCCTAGGCGTCACCTAGGGACTGGGCAAAAGATCATATCACAATCTGTTCGAGTAGAATCACAATCCACCATCTGAATCAAGATGTTTCCACTCTGGTTTTATTTTGAAATCCTGACTGGAAGTTGTGATTCATATCTTTCACCGCTACTCTTTGTCCACAGTGCTGTTTACAAATTGTGTCACAACTAATTACAATTTTTGCTTAGTTCATAAACAGCTACCAATGGTCTGGTTAGCAGCGATTGGACTTATATAGCACCTTTTAATGACGCGATCTGTACGGTTCATCTGTAGAAAGTAAATCATATGCCAAAGTAAGATCGCCCACCTGTAGCAACACCCCATACATCCCAATCAAAGGTGGTTACCTGTCCCATAAGTCAGAAAGGTTCTTCAGACTTCTACATTTGGGGATCCGTAGCAGCCCCGACAAGCTCTCAGGCTGAGCTGAATCCAGACGCACATGAATGGCATGGAAACAGTAAACTAATATAGTTCTCCAAGAGCTGTTTTACTATGGGCTGGAATACACTTCTGACAGTGCATTTGTCATTGTTTTACAGCTCTTTTTTTTTAATGGTTTGTGACAGTCTCTATTAATGTTATTATTTTTCTGGTGTGCCAGCCAGGTATCGTCCTGACAAAAGTTATTAAGACATTTACGCCAGATAACAGTCAACCAGCACAAATGATGCATGTATTATTCTCCTCATACACACCTATCAGCAAATTAGAGAGAGAGAGAGAGAGAAGCATCTGCAACAAGTTCAAGTTCTTATTCAAAAACTCCAATGTCAGATGTATTTTAGAATGTAATCATTTTTTAGGTCAAGAATAAGTCTGTCTGTTGATCTCAGTCCAAAACCCCTAAAACTTTATTCTCATATCAATTCATAAGAGAAAGAAAAAAAATTTAAAAGTTCAAAACAAAATAAGCTCATTAAAGAGCCCCTTATTACTCATGGTGCATGAATAGCATCAGAAACACACCCAATCAATCATTCAGTTTGGGAAAAGTTCTCAGTCAAAGTCGTGTCAAGTGACCTTCACTTCTAAACTAAGACGCCAAATTCACAGAACAGTCTGTGCTACTAGGGCTTGATTATATTTCTGCTTCCTTCACATTTGTTTCTCAATTTCCTGTAATCTTATTGGACACGCTCGAAATGTCAGCAGCAAACAGGGTTTAGGTTCATACTTTGAACTCAGAGCGACGAGGTATAAAATGGAAGTGGTGGATAGCTCTCAGTGATCCTCTGTGTGACTGATTGTCTGCCATTGCTCTCTACATAGTAAACTAATGGCTGAAGCCGGTGCAAAGTGACTCTGCTGTTAATCTTGTGTAGAGAGCGTCTTGCCTCTGCTTCTACTCCAGAGTTCAGGGGGGAGGAGGGGGAGACGGAGGGAGCTGACAGTGCGAAGGAATGTCAGAAATAAGATGTAGAGTCAAAGTAGTGCGGACAGAGTGTGTCGTCAAAGTACTGTAGTGAAAAAGAGAGCGTGGGAGAGAGAAGTCAAAGTCTACGTGTGTGTACTGTGAATCTACAGACACACTGATATGAAAGATGTCCAAGGCCTTGATAAATAATTCATCCAGCCACATAAATAGATGCAAGGCAACTTGGAAACCCTTCACTGAGTAAAATGTTCTTTACAACACATTATATGGTTCTGTACTCTGGAAATGTCCATTATTCAGACGATTTTATTTAGCACGAAACATTCATCAGAAACCAAGCCATGAAGTCTTTAAGTTTAGCAGACCATAAACCAACCGAATTAACAAAAAATGCACTTACAGACTTCACTCTGCTGCACTCCAGCTTTTGACAATTATTTACACTTCTGCACAGAGAGGAGGGGTTGAATCTTTTGACCCGTCCAGAGTCACAGTTTGGCTGATCAATTTGCTTTTTTTAATGCCTGGTGGAGGTTTTGCCAACAACAAAGATTGGCAGTGACATTGCTTATGCTGGACTAGCACATGAATGGAGATTGTAAATAAGCATCATCTTCTCTGCTGGCGGAGAAGCCGCTCTACTTTGAATGTACACTGACACTCAGCCAACCTGCTCTTTCTTAGAGTGTAGATTCTTCCTGCATCCGGGTCTTTGTTGGAAGCACAGCATGCATGCAGGGTGAAGTCTCCCTGGATAAACTAGAAATAAGCTTGCAGTTCTGTTTTCTTCTGCCTCCTTCCGCACAACCTCTGCTTTCTTCTTCTTAACCCCCACCCCACAGCTCCAACCGAAACCATCAGTCTTTTAGGCGGGCCACAGTCTATCACCCTCCCACAGTATGAAACTATTAGAGTTATCTTAGCCAGAGTTGCTCCTAATTTGGCAGCCTCAGAGCAGTGGGTGTAGTGTGTTGAAAGTTATCAGAGTGAGGCCAGCTCCCTATTTGGCAGGCAGAGGGGCAGTGCCACCACTGTCTGTCTGCCAGGTTGATTAATAAGTAGTGGCAGAGCGGCTACGCTAACAGACTGGCCTGCCTGGGCGCTTCCAGAGCTCTACTAAATTAATGCCACACAAACATACACACACGAGATGTGGTTAGCTACACGACTACACACACTGTTACTCCTTCTCTCTCTCTCTCACATGTATAGTCACAGAGTATGGACACGCAAATGCGCGCGCACACACACACACACACACACACACACACACACACACACACACACACACACACACACACACACACACACACACACACACACTAAGAACCGCAAGCAATACTGCAGCATAATACAAGGTTTGCTGATAACACAGAACAGACATTCAGAGTTGTAAATTAGCATAAACATGAGGGAACACACACACACACACACACATAGTGTGTGTGTGTGTGTGTGTGTAGTAGTTTTACACACAGTAAAACTACCTTTTCCCTGTCATCTCTTTCAGCGGTGAGGTGTTTGACTGACAGCTCATCAGAGCTGCATTATCACATTATTGTGAGCACACTAGTTCTCTTAAGCAGAGCAGGCAGCCAGGCATAACAGAGTACTTCCTCTTTCTGTTGCCATTAGGTACGGCTGACATGACAGAGGAGGGGCCGGGCACGCACGTGTGGAGTGTAACATATAACAGAAGACATGAAACAGAGGGCTAGCTGTGAAATTAAGCTGTTAAAAAATGTTTAGTTTGGCTTTGTTTGCTCTTGTTTTTGTCCCCTTTTGATGACTTTGGTTTGTCTGTTCATTTGTCTAGTGGTTTATCCATTCATCTGTCATATGCAATAACTCAAGACAGCGCCGAATGAATGGAACTTGGGGGGGAAATGATGCATCTGAGCACTGCGTTCCAGCATTCAAAAAAAATTACAGGTCAGACAAATCTGACAGATTGGTAAATGACTGCGAACTGCAGAGGAGCAGAGCATTTTTCAGAACGACGTGCTCGCCGTTGCCTTATTCATTTTCCTTTTGGGTTCCATTCATGCTATTATCACAGTGCAAATAGTGTAACGCTAAACTCTTCATGAGTGAGAAAAGTACAAGTAAGGACACAGAAAGGAAACGAGCGCATCAATTGGGTAAGAATCAGAGTTCACATATATTTTGAATTCTTGAAATGTAATTTAAAGAGCCCCTCCACTCAGAAATGTGTTTGTTTGGATGTTTCACCCTCACTGTGCCAGATGATGTATGTGCCCAGTTTGACACTAGAAAGATGTGTTTGCGTTTCACAAAAGTTTTTCTCTGAGTTTAAGACATAAACTAATGTACAAGCAGGGTTTAGTGACATCGCAGTCAGGTTGGGAGCCAGTCATGGTTCAATATATGCGACTTACATAGTGTGACGTGGAAACTAGGAGCCAAATACACTGAAGATGGACTTTTCCATGAAGTAGGAGACATTTTGTGTTCAGAAATTAGACGTTTGAAATATTTGCCTATTCTCAGATTCTGGATTTTTCAATAAGGGAAATGTAATATTTTCAGAATTTTTCACAAGGTATTTGAACTGTTAATGAAAAAAAAAAAAAAAAACGTATCAAACACAAATTATTATTTCAAGCAGAACATTTTCTCATGTCTTAAAACATGTCTGCAGGGGTTCTTTACAGTACATTATTTATATATTGGACATTAGCACAGGCTTCGAATACACTGTAACATTTTTTTAGATAGGAAATGCAAAATAAATGGGGCCAGTGCTCTTCTATAATTTTGACATCAGCAAATCCTTAGAAAAGACAAAAGAGACCCAATGATCCAAATTCTCTACCCTGTTGGACTGAGACTGTTTGTGAAAATGTAGATCTTTAAAAACAGGTCACAAATAAATAGTTTTACTTAACATCAGGGCCCTGTACATTTTAGCAAACATAACCAAAATAGGAGCAAATTGTACATTTTGGGGACCATTTTCAGATGTGGAATAACACACATTTGGCACACTAATAAAATTGTCCTGGTCTCCTCATGATTCTTTCTCTTTCTACTGTTCATCTGCAGCTACTGATGTAGCTACTGGAGGTACTTTTTTGTCCTATTCCCACTGTATATATATATATATATATGTGTGTGTGTGTGTGTGTGTGTGTGTGTGTGTGTATATGTGTGTCTCAATGGCAGTATTATCATAAGCTACAGGTGTAAACAGTGGTGGTTCTCTATCAAGGTGTTTGCTCGGGGACTGAGAGGGAGCAAAACACGGGCAGGTGGGCTCACACGCAGCGGGATGCAGAGGCGCTCACTTATTCATGACCGCAGCATGAGACACTGGGGAGGAGTGTAACAACACACACAAACACACACACCACTGCAAAAATACTGCCTCGCTGACATTAACGCACACATTCCTGAGCCTGGTTACATGGAGTGTATGCTATTTTTTTTATTTTGGTGTGTATGTATGTGTGTGTGTGTGTGTGTGTGTGTGTGTGTGTGTGTGTGTGTGTGTGTGTGTGTGTGTGTGTGTGTGTGTGTTTTGTATTATTCCAATGTACCAACAAGTGTGTACCACTCAGGTGGAGCCTGCGACGGGAGAGTAATTCTTTGCCGTGCTGTTTTCGCTGTTCTCCCATTATTAAAAGACGAGTGCCCTCGTAATGACCTTGTGTGTGTATTGGGATGAAGGTTGTTTGACACCAGCTGGTTGTTTGACTTCCTTGCTGCGAGAAGGAGAGCCACATCAACTTATCCTTGGCTGTTGTCAAGCACACTGTTGCCTGGCAACTGGCCAAAGGTAGAACATCGCGGAGATGACGAGCGAGACGACGAGCGAGACGACGACGTGTCTGTCTGTCTCCTTGTCATATTTCCTCCTCTCCCTCTCATTTGTTTCCACCGATTGTTTCTATGTCATTACCAGAGACCTGTTTCCTCTTCAGCCTCTTGTTGTCAACCACTTTCTATATATTAGATAAAATAGGATCCAAAACTCTCTATACTGTTTCTCTTTGTCTTGGTTTGCCTCACCTTGTACAGAGAATTTGGGCCTTCCAGAGAGAAACAACAAAGCATTTGTCAAGTGTCAGTACAGTGCCTGCAAGTTTCACCAACTTTTATTCACAACTTTTTAGAGTAATTACACTTTCCACAGCTTGACAGTTTCACCACAAACAAAAACAATTTTTTGAGGCTGTTAAAAGTAAATTTACAACAGAACTAACATAACATGGAAGACTTGAAAGCAGCGCACTATTTTAAATGTGTTGTTATTCTTCATCTACTGTATAAAATATAAAGTAAAATATGAATGTGATCCAAAGGAGGGGGAGGAGTGAGTGAAAGTCTTTTGCCTCCAGTTGTTTACTCCACTGTTTTTGTCCCTCTTCATTCCTTTTTTGCTCTTTTTGTCATTCATCATTTTTACTTTTCTCTCCTCTTTTAACACTAACACCCTCCTCTCCAACCTGTTTCAAGCGTCACTTCCAGAACCCAAAAACTCTTATGACAGCTGGGACTTCATAGCAGATAATATCACTTTACTGTGGCTAATAGTTTTCAGGCTTGTTTGTTGCACATCTGTTCACCATGATAAAGAGAGTTATAGAAATGTGTTATTTAGCCTGTTAATAAAAACTAATTTGGTCAGGGGATGTTAATATAAATGGGAAATATCAAAATCATCTTTCATAAAGAAAGCAACTGTTAAAATGATCAAGCTTCCTCTTTATGCCCCTCAGGTCCTGTGTTGTCTTGCTACATTCTATATGTAAATACTTTCTCTCTACCAGGTATTTCCTGGTAAAAAAAAAAATCCATAAATAATAATAATAACTGAAATTTGAGAATTTCCAAGCACAGCCCATTCACAGCATAACCCATTTTATTTTTGCCTCAAAACTTTATATCTATGCTTTCAAACTAGCAAAAACATTGAAATGTTGTCCTCAGTTTTGACAATAACATATCACATTTTCCTTCCTCTATTTCTGCATTGAATTTCTCCTCACTTAAAACATCCCTGTTTCCTTCCTTCCCTCCTGTCCTCTCTCCATGTTGGTTCTCCTTTTATTTTTCTTCCGCACACTGTTAGTTCCCTCTCCCTCCTGTTTTTCTCCATCCCTCTCTTCTCTTTTTTTTCCCCATCTTACTCCCCAGATTCTACAGATTCGACTCTCTGGATGCCTGGCTGTGTTCGCGCTGAGGGCAGCACTTTGTCACATTCCTCATACATATGCAACACACACTCCACGGAAGGCTGAGAGACACAGAGGGAGAGACAGAGAGAGAGAGAGAAAGAGTGAGAGAAAAAGAAAACTGAAGTGAGGTAATGATGAGATGGAGAGGTAATGGAGGAAACAAATGGAGAAATGGAAAAGAGGGAAGGCACAAGGGGGAGAAGACAGCGTGGGGATATATGGAGGTGAAGAAGACAGAGAGAGGGATTAAGACGGAGAGAACAAACATTTGAATAGGACAACGAGATGACAGGGAGAGAGAGAGAGAGCAGGCAGGAGACAGAGAGAGAGATGGAGTGGACAGGAGTCAAAGCCATTAACCTGCAGGCTTGCTGCTGCTGCTGTGTGTCTGTCTGTGTGTGTGTGTGTGTGTGTGTGTGTGTGTGTGTGTGTGTGTGTGGTCAGTAGGTGAATGGAGACATAGGGGGGCCAGGCCACCCGGGTCTGTTATCAACCTAACCCCTCTCGTCTTCTCCACCAACCAAGATGGATGGCCGGCAGTGCTGGCTAATCACGCGCTCCACTGGCCGGGACACGCACACCTGAGGCTAACGGACACATACAACTTTAACAGGTGCTTTACAACCCTGAGGACAAGTGTGCACCATTCTGTAGCATTATAAACTCAACCTATGGTGTTAGTGCTCTTTGGCGGCACATGCACTAATGTGTTGAGACAGTAATGAACCGAAGTATGCCGCCCGCTGGCAACATGCTAATATTTACACTGCCATGAACTACAGTATGTGCACTTGCGAATAAGCGCTTGCACTTTTGCAGTAAAAGAACATGGGTTTCCTCCTGCGGTGCCCTTCAATGTGGGAACATGTACTGTATGATGTGTTGTCCAACAACACCTGCAGGCAAACTGCAGCTTTGAGTTACCACATTTGAAGGGAAGCTGAAAAGCCTTCCTGATCTCTCTTCAAAACCTCTCAACACAATGACTCATATAAATGGGGATAAGGCTGCAAACTTTCATACAGTCTCTTCTCAGAGGCAGTTGTGATGGCGCACTCGTTTGCACTGACTCACCTCCACACACCTGGCCCACTTGTTATGTAAAACGGACATGCTCGTCATTATCGTCTGTTTTGGAAAGTGAAACATAAATTGTCGGCCAGTTCCCAAACCACCCTGATCCTGGCATTGGGAAGAGATTTTTTTTTTTTTTTTTTTTTTCAGACGCTGTTTGACTCAACAAGCACTTTCTTTGAAGCGTACATGTTTCAGAGCAGAGCCACAGCTCAGCTGAAGGTCACCTTCCTCTTATGACGTTTCTAAAAGCTCCTCTGCAGAGCTCGTGTTGCCCACTTCTCTGCGTCCACCATCTCGTCCAAATGCAGCCTTTTGCTCCATTTCTTCTCCAAAATAATTGCAGCATGTGAAGTGATCATAATCTACCTGTCCAAACCTGTGTCATAGAAATTGTGTTTATAAATTACTAATTTACACAATGGCCTGTAAATATATTTATTTAGCAACACAATACGGAAAACGTTCACTGGAATTACGCAATAATATCACACTACAATATCCACTCCGATCAAAATATGATCAGTGTTTTTTATGCTTATGTTTCGGTTCTCAATACATTACACATGCAGGACTTACACTTTGGTTTTGCATGTGACAAAATAACATAGCATTTCCTTCAGTGGAAACAGTATAATCCATACAGCATTACATCCACTAAGAATTAAATATGAGTATATAAATGTAATTTCTGGGAACCAGGGTTGACCTGTCATCCTGTTGTGAAAATTGTCACTGTGTGTGGGGCCTCTCTCTCTCTCTCTTGTCTTTGTAATATAAAAGTCTCCTCTCAGCTTTATTTGCAACAGAAGAGGAATTACACATTCAGACAAACGTGCCTAATGTTCTACAAATATATCCACTCACACTTCCCTTCCTCCCACTACCACTGAATAATATTGGGCTTGCTGCTGATGAATCTGTGCAGAGAGCTTTCAGAAGAGGCTGCTTTCTCCCCCTCCTCCCCCTCCCTCTTCTTCCTCTCATCCACGCAGATGAGAGATTCAAAGTCCCTCCATCCGTCTCTTATTTCAGTGTGTCAGAACTTGGAGTTATTAGTCTGCTAATTACCTCTCAGAATCCCTCATTTACCCCCAGAATCCAATCACTCTCTGATTATAATGAGAAAATTATGATAGACCGCATTAAAGATAGAATATGGGATTGATTGGTCCGCAACGAGACCGGGGGCGAGAGAAGAGCGGGATAAGTGGAGGGGATGGAAACAGAGGCAGGGACAGAAAAATCGGAGATAGAAAGAGAGAAAGAGAGGAGGCGAAATTAATAGACAGAGGAGTGGACAGAGAGCAAGAACTGAGAGAAAACAATCAACATGTAGTTGCATCTTTGATCTCAGAAGAAACAGAAAAAACACTCGCCATTCATCATCATCCTTAATAACAGGCCCATAGAGGACGTGACAAACCAAGGCAGACAGTACAGAACATATATAACATATATAAATATATATACATATGTATATATATATATATATATATATATATATATATATATGAGCTTGTGTGTGAGAGTTCTGTGTTCAAGCCTTGGGACTGAATAGTAGCAGATTGGTTGTGGTGATTTAATTGCAGCTTGTAATTATAGAAAGTTTATTCACACACGGCCCTTTATCCTGGCCATTGGCAGGGCTTACACATTTACCATATTCATGAGGGAAGGGGGGCTACATGTTCGCACACACACACACACACGCACACACACATATATGAACACAAAAGAGGCGCAGAATCACACACAGCCTGTCTTTATCTGATGGTCTCAGGCTACTGTTTCAACCACATACTCTCTCTCTCTCTCTCTCTTTCTCACACACACAGACACACACACACCTTTCTCCCTGAAGGTCTAGGTTCCCTATATGATAATGAGAGTTTGCTATCGCTTAACTTCTATAATTCATGTTGTAGATGTGTGTGTGTGTGTGTGTGTGTGTGTGAGCGTGCATGTATGTGAAGCTGGGATAATATTAGCACGGTGTTTCTTACAATGGGTGCAGGGAGGAAGATTAAGGTTTGTAATAGCTGCTCGGAGGAAATTAATCATGTTGTAATGACAGCGTCCATGTTCGGACGCAATTGCAGTGGTGCTAATGGGAAAGGAGGCTGACGAGGTGTGTGTGTGTGTGTTGGGGAGAGATAGACAGAAGTGTCAGGAATTGTAAATTGTGTATGTTTTCAGTCGTGAATCATGCAAAATAAGCGTGACGACATTATGAACTGTGTCTTGTTTGAGCCGTAAACACGTCGGCTCACACAGAGCGGAGACAATACATACAATCAGCACATCGATCTCCCTCCCGCCACGCTGCTGAAGTCACCATGTTAACAGCAGCTGATAATGACGAGCATATTGCCCCTCCTTCTTACGATAAGTGAATCTTGAGCAAAAAAGAAAAAAAAAGAAAAACCTGCTGTCATGGACATGCTGCCAAAAGCAGGGTGGGCAGGCAGGCAGGTTGTACGGTAGGGTTATCGATGGTAAGTGCAGGGACAAACATTCACGATAAACATTGGCAGAGGTCGTGAAGCTTTACAGTGTGTGGGTCTGTTTTTATGTGTGGCGTGGCGAGCGGTCGGGTGGGTGGGTGGCGGAGGTGGAAATGCTGGGTACTCGTCCTAACAAAAGGCTTTGTGCTCTCATTGTTTTCCTGGCAGGGCAAACAGGGTGTCTGTGGAAAGGCCGATAAGAGCAAAAAAACCAAAAAAAACCCCCCAAAAAAACATGATTCCATTAAATAATATCCCTTTTCGACCAGAACTGGAGGTGGTATGTGTGTGTGTGTGTGTGTGTGTGTGTGTGTGTGTGTGTGTGTGTGTGAGAGAGAGAGAGAGAGAGAGAGAGAGAGAGAGAGAGAGAGAGAGAAAGATGAGAGCATTAAGCCATCTTAATATTGTTGTTGTCTTTGGGGAGTTCGCCGCGATACAGTTTACATCCACATTTCCATTAGCACATAAGCAGGATTAGGTGTTGTGTGGATGGTATGTCAGCGCTGATAAGATGACTTGACTGGCATGTTGCATAGGATTACACTGTGTGCTAGCATCAACCCTGTTTAGATAACCTCTTGCTGTCTGGCTATTGCATTACAGTGTGTGTGCAGTTTCTGAACAGACACAGCAGCGCTCCAGCTACAAGCAACATGCCAAAGTGTTGCCAAGGTGAGACAGATGATATATATTTTTTTTATTTCCTGTCTGCAGATTGATTTCCGGTGTGTGTGTGTGTGTGTGTGTGTGGGGGGGGGCTTTATGCTCAGTGTGACCCTGGAGGTGAAAAGCTCAGATGGCTATTCAGCGCTAGTCTGCTGAAATTGCCCCGCGCTGTGACGGCTATCAGCAGCAGATAACCACGATGATTAAGATGCTAATGATAGCCTAGCCATCTGTCGGCGATGGCCTGTGACAACATCCGTTAATCTCGTGCTCCGCAAGAGGAGCACCCTTAATCCGCAACAGGTTAGGATGAAACGCGCCTTGTGTTGCGGCCTGACACGGCGGCGAAGAGAGTTGACCTCACTGTATGGATTGCTTCACCGTGGCGTCTTGTGATGTCGAATGGCGGACGCTGAAAGGAGGGGAGAGGGGATGCTGAGCCAGCAAAAGGAGGCAAAGGCAGTCGATGAGCCATTAGACTTGCTAATTGTTATTGTATCCAGGCCTGAGTTATACCACAGCAGAACAGCACAGACGATCACGCACTGAACAATTTGAGTGTCTCTGGTGTGTGCACGTGTGGTCGTTGCATCGAAAAACTGAAGGTATGAACAGTGTCTGTAAATCGGTGCTGTGAAGGGACTCATGTACTTCTTCGTTGCTCAAGTATTTCCATTTTATGCAACCTTCTGCATCTACTCCACTACACACTATAATCCACTACATTTATCTGACAGCTATACAGTGATGGAAGAAGTATTTATTTCTGTTATTCAAGTAAAAGTACCAATACAAAACTGTAAAAACACTTAAATGTTTACTAAGTAAGTCCTGTGATCAAAACCCTAGTTAAGTTTAAGTGCATAAGTGTTGTCAACTAAATTCACTATCAGTGTCAAAAGCAAAAGTACTTCTGTAGAAACTCTTCCTCTGTGCTTGATGCATTGTTAGGTTGAGATGTAGCTGCTTTTAACTATTTTACTGTATATACAGTTAGGTACTTTAGAAAAGGTGCACTTCCTCAGATTTGTGCAGCAAAACATTTTTTTTCCCACTCTCATTAACTCCGTCATTACCCCTCAGATTTCTCTTGTGGCCCTTTGGATCTCCAAGGTTGTGGGCAATCGGACTAAACCAGCTCCACTTTAACCAGCTACAACCAGTAGAGATGCTACTTACACACAGGAGCCATTTTTTTCTGCAGAGTACCTTTAATTTTGCTGCTGCTACTTTTGTATGGAGGACCACACATGTCACGGAAATAGTAATAAAGCGTTTGATTAATTAATAACTAATTGTACAATCTGACTGTGCATTAATACATTTGTGTATTCATCTATATATAAACATACTAAATTATAAAGTAATTCATTATGATATTTTATGGGTAATAAAAGAATTATAAAATAGTTCACAAATGAAACATTAATACATTAACCAATAGTTCAAATTAAAAAGGCGTTTACAAAAACAACATAAAAAAAAATCAATGTGTACATCTTTAAATACACATCAATGAATTCATAAATAAATAATGGAATTTGAAAATCAATTTATAAATGCAGTTTAAAAAGAGAAATAAATAACTGGATTCACAACTCAGATTAAGAATACAGTCAATCAGGCATTTAAAAGGGCAATTTTCTTTCCCATCTGCATTTGCATTTCCCCGCTGCTTTTCCTTTTCCTATTAGCTATTCGATTTGCTTAGTCATTTAGCTTCTCCTCTTAGCCTCTCCATTTACCCATGACTCTATCGGCCTCGCGCTGGTAAAATGAGGTAAAACAGTGGAAATTAGGCATGGGGTGTAACGAGCTCTCTGATAGGCAATCACCCGGATTGTACCTATGCAGATGTGTATTGCTGGCTGTGGTTCAGGAGGTAGAGCGGGTTGTTGGGCCACCCATTAATCGGAAGGTCACGGTATGGTTCCCGGCTCTTCCTGTCAGCACGTCGAAGTGTCGCCGGGCAACATACTAAACAACAAATTGCCCCCAATGTAACATTGGTGTGTGAATGTGTGTTTGTGTGCGTGTGTGTGTGTGTGTGTGTGTGTGTGTGTGTGTGAGTGTGAGTGTGGTAGAAAAGCACTGGGTGTGTTAAAAAAGTGCCATATGAATGTGTGTGTGAATGGGTGAATGTGGCTAGTGAATATGAGGTTTAAGGCAATACAGTTGTAATAGGAAGTATTTCTACATGGTTGGATGTGCACTTGTACGGAAAGAATGTAAGTACACACACACACACACACACACACACACAAAACATTTTTATCCCTATGAAAGATGAATGACCCCTCCGTCCTGGCAAGATGGAGCTCTAACCAGATAACCAAAGTGACATGCAACACCACAAAGACCCTCAATGTGCTAATTGCTTTTGTCGACTTGTCTACTCTCTCCTAGCATCTGATCTGTCATTGCAGGCCGACAGAAAGTACAGGGATTCTTAGGTGTTTTATAAATGACAACACCACATAGTAACGTGCTTGGCCTGGGGGGGGGGGGCATGAATCCGACGAACGAGCAAAGCGAAACAACGGGGACATGTCGGTTAACGAGTGGCCCCGGTGGGAAGAAAGCTTTCAGAATTAAAGAGTTTAGAGGGAGAAACACGGTGTCTCATTAGGAGAATCTTCACCAGGTTCACAGAGAACAAAACAAGACGGGCTGGCACTGAACACTGTCAACTCCACACTCACATGGGGTCAGAGTTTAGTTGGCGAAACAGTTTCAGACGTGGTACATCAGAGGAGGAAAAAGCGCAGCTCATTTTTCAAATCGCCCTCTGTGAATCTAACAGGGAGTTACACTGGATTGGGACTTAATTAGGAAAATATTTCGACCTGGAAAGACTCTTTCTGTCGTCTGCTCTGGGAAACAATAATGCCAAAACTTGTTGCAGCTCGTTCCGGAACATTTTCTCTTTTCTTTCTTCCAAAATAACCATCCTCCCCCCAACCCGGGATGGACTTGTGTCCCTCGCAGGTATTTTCATGATAGACATCAGCTTCTCTGTAATAAACATCTCTCAAAGACTCTCTCTGTATTTGTCAAGTCGCACGGCGCACTGCTTAGGGTGACTTGAGGTGATCTAGTGTCTGTTCGCAGGGAGTAGTGATGAAATTTTGACAGATAGTGCAGGGCGTTTCTCGGCCCCGACCCGTCTGCACTATGTGCCCTGATTATGAAGCAGTCACCTTGTGGAGGAACACACGCAGGAGCAAAGTGTGGGGATGCACACTGCTCGTCGCTGGCGAATTGAAGTGGACAAAGTACAGTGCTTTTGCCTCAATTTTGTTGATTACACCTCTTTCCTATATTCACTCCCCTGAAAGTGGGTCTCTGTGATTCCAGTTTGCCGGCCAGTCACATGGAAGAAATGGAGAGAACGAGAGTGGGAGGGAGAGAGAGACAGCGTGTATGTCGTATGCCACTCAACCAGCCAGCCAGTGGAAAGTTTTTTATTAATTCATGAGTCCACGCTCCAAAATGAAGCAGTGGGCAAGGCTGAGGGGCAAACAAATTCCACTCTCTCAGCAATATTATTATCATTACTAATAATGTGGGATAATTATAGCTATATACCGTCCCTCCAGCACCTGCCTCCTTCCCTCCACCCCTCCGCTTCCCCCGCTCGTGGCGACCTGAATTAATAAATGGAAAATTAAAACGCGGCGCTTCCGTAGGCGACGTCAACAGCTCAGGAGTTTGCCAGGTCTCTCTGCCGCCTGGCTGGATCGACGGTGGCAGCGGCTTCGCCCCGTTCATCCAGGGCCTGATTCATAATTAATGGAGGTTATAATTGCAAAGTGTGAGCAGGAGAGACAGACAGCGAGTGAGAGACGGAGAGAGAGTGAGATGGGAGCAATAATGAAAATTGAAAAACACACACACACACACACACACACACACACACACGCGTGCACACACACAGCTGACATTTTACACAGCTTTCATTTAGCCATCCTTCCACTTTTTTTTTTTATTTTTTATGTCATTAACATTTACACACACTCGCCCTGCACATAAACATGCACACACACCGTCCGCAGAATGGCTAATGAAATCACCGTCCTGTCCTCTTGTGTTTGAAGGTCTCTCAAACAATGAGTGAGGAGGTCAGCCGCTGAGGGCAAAGTTTAAACTTTGTTCTCAAAACTGAAGTTAAACAGAAAATCAGCGACTCATCTCGCTGCACTGGGTCAGAGGAGTTTGTATTCCTGACAGGAAGCGACTTTTGTGGATTTTTCGCCTCTGTCAATAACCTATTATTTACAGTAAAAGGGATATATGTGTACTTTCAAAGGATCTCATCATGTTGAATGGCTCAATGTGAATCCAGAGGATGATATAAATCTGGCTGCACTCCATGAACCTACCTATGACATCAATTGTCCTTTAAAGCCGTAAGTGGACCTCAAATCCATACGGAGCGACTAAGACTGAAAGGGTTTATTGAGTTTATTACGATCCATTAGTTCTTACCATGGTAACAGCTATACTTCCTCTGATCCGCAGGCAGAAAATAAATATTCTTAATATATCTTCACTGGCAACTGTGACCCCATTCCTTTGAAGACATGTTGTGTAAGGAGTCTCATGCTGAGAGGTCTACACAGAGACCGCACTGGACATCAGGCCCGGATTCAAATTCATGTTGTCATGTGAATACAGTGTGTGGTCTGAGCCCCATGTCTGTGCTGCTCTAAACAACAACACTTTTAAGGCCTCAGCTTCAGATGAAGAGGAAGAGATTTGTGCTGTTTGATGAAGAGTTTATACTGGGCCACACTGGAAGGCGGACCACGAGTCATGGAGAGGAGCGGAAGAAATGATATAAATAGTGATAAAGTGCAGACTACAGAGTGACATGGAAGTGGATTTTTCTCTCCCGTACCATCCCACTCCCACAGAAATGCTCCTGTCCCGCCCTGATCCCCGTAAGTCTGACCCTGTCCCGTTAGAGGCCTCTGACTTCATCGTTGGCAATGGCATTTTATTTTTACAGTCTCTCCCACAGGTAGAGAATTTACTTGTGGCGGTGGTGGATGGTGCGGCGTGTGACCGATGTGCACGCAGAGACTCATGCAGCTGAGGGGGAGAGTGTAACTTATTTTTCTGTAGCTACAGTTTACAGATGTCCCCTAAATGCCTCTCATATGCAGACATGTGCAACCAGCCATTGAAGAAGACAGGAGAGACAACAGGAAGACTGGCATTATGTAATTCATATCAGAAACTGCATATCCATTTATAAAGACTGACCTAGTCTTATTACGATTCCTGTCCTTTCCGCTAGTGAACGTGACTCCCAACCCGCGGGAATAACGAAAAACTGTCGGCCTCTAGTGCAGAGTTTTGGCCCCGCCTCTCCTTACAAGCAATCTCTTTATTCTGAAAGCAGTTAATTAAAAGTATTAGGTGAGTAAATATATCATCGTCTTGAAAATGAATTCTATATATACAAAAAGAAACCCACACAAACACGTAATCTGAAAAACAAAAGTCGCTGCTGTGAAAACATGTTGAGACAAGAACAAGGAGGGTTGGTTAATTATCAGCAGTAGAGAAGGCGTCGAGAAACAGTGATTAAACACTGTTTAATCGTATTTAACAATGCTCATGAATGTGAGCAGCAGCCGACTGGAACCCTGAGTCTTTCCTCAAAGTCAAACACGGCTCCTCAACCTCAAGCCAGTCTCCTTTTTGAGGCCGACACACTCCATTCAGATTTCCCGGTGACTCACTCTATTATCTGGATTTACTAAAATGCCAGCAGGAAGAAAACACAACAATAAAGTAACCTTCGTTTTCCTTGACTTCGGTCTTAATGAAAGGCGAGGCGAGCCACTGCGAGCTACTGAAGCTGCAGAGATGCAGGACTTCTGCTGAGGATACGAGTTAAAGAGATTCATAATTCATTAGCAACCTTGAGAAGGAGAAGATGGAGGTGATGGGAGGGAAGGGAGACGGACTGAGAGAGAGCGAGGGTGGAGGAAGAGTGAAGAGGGGGCTAGAGGACATTGACTTCCGTCAGGTCAGGGTCAGCTGAACATGAACGTGACTCAGCCACGGCTGGTTAAGTTCACATCACAGCCTTGTCTTTGTGATTAGAAGTCACAGGCAGAACAAGGAGCTAGAGGTAGGGATGTCGACAGGATGTGTGTGTGTGTGTGTGTGTGTGTGTGTGGGAGATACAGTTTTGGTGCTCTGAGCGGGGACGTAGATTGAGTGCCTCTCGGTGAGTCCGAGACAAGGTAATCAGTAGGTTCACATAATTGGGTCAATCTTTCCTCTTTATTGCACCCACTCTTAGTATGGATGACTGAACTTTGATTAAGAAGCACTTGCAGGCATGTCTCTGTCCTTTCAATAAAATAGGCAGTAACACGTGGCCTGTATTTCTGCTTATGCGTGAGGCGTTACTGCGTCACGTGCAGTACACATTTGGGGTGACACGCTGTGAGTGGCCAGCTTGGGCTACTTGTGGGTGTCACCCCAAAGTGGGTTGTTACCCTCTAAGTATTAACCACGCCTCACACTCACCAGGGACTTCATAAATCTTTGTTCCCTTTGTTAAGGCAGCGTGTGTCCCTTGTAGCTCCGCCCACGCTGTTCCTGATTACTCCTCCATGAGCTGGACCTGGCCTGGGAAGGAGGGCCCAGGCTTGTGGTTGTTTTCTGATTTTGTGTCTTTTGTAGTCTTAATTTAGCGTCCTATTTGTTTTGTACGTTTATGTTAAATACACTCTCTGTCTTGTAAGTCTGATTTGGGTTACGGGGCGGAGTGTTGTGCGCCCATTAGGGCCGTGCAAGAGTGGGGCGTAACACCTTTCCCTTTCCCCTGTAATATATAACGTATGATGAAATGTGATATATGTTTCCCTGCGCCTCATAAAATACCATCCTCTGTGATGCAGATCTATGGGTGTGTCAGTAACACATGACAGGAGAGAGGATGGGCAGGTAAAATAGGGGGAGGACGAGTGTGCAGTGAAATAGAACTAATATGACTGTATTCATAGAGCCCAGTGGTTCCGACCATGTGAGAATTTTAGTCAAGTTACATTTGGACAGTGACTTGACTAAACGGAAAGTCAATTTTCCTTCCGGTCCTTGTCACGCTGGTAATCTGTGATCATTCTCTCATGCTCCGACTCTCCTGCTTTGAATTGTATTTGGTTTGAGTAATGAGCTACAAACACAAAAACTGAGTGATTGATGGGTGGGCAGATTGACTAGTACATGCGTTCGGGAGAGGAGTGTCAGAACATTCATTTGCTGTCCACAACAACTTAACCAAGCTGATAATCAAACTCCTGCACCGTCTTGGCTCAGAGTGCTCGCGGAGAGATTGGGGGGGCGGGGATATGGAACTCCTTGTATTTCTTTGACGTGTGTCGGAGCGGTTACCCCCCCCCCCTTTTCCCCCTTCTCCCCTTCCCCCCCACAGATCGATCTCCCTGCTGGGACACCTGAGGCAATCAGGAGGTGTTGATTGGTGTCCCTTTCGCTTGCCTGATCCGTCCTTTCCATTCTCGTCAACTCAGATACTTCGTATACACCCGCTCGCTCTCTGACTCTCCTAGTCTCATTGCCATCCCTCATCAATCCTCTTCCCTCTTTCCCTTTGCAATCATTCTCACTGATAACTCACTCCGATGCTCTCTTCTCTCTCTGTCTTTCACTCCACCCTGGATTTCTTTATCCCGTTACTGTGTGGTCTCTCACGTCCCGCAATGCTCAAGGACCATTGAGCAACATTGACTCATGCCACTAAATGGAGAAGTTCCTTCACACCCTCATAGCGATGGGTATCATTAAGACTTTAACGGTATTACTACTCTTACCAATACTGCTTATCAATCTGGTGCTTGTGTGGTGCTGATTGGTTCTTTTTGTTATTTTCTTAAGACTGCAAGAGCATTGTTTTGGACAAATCACTAATGGTTACTTTGAATCAACGACCCATGTTCATTTCATTTAGTTAACTCTGTGTGTGGGCTCCAGGCTGTTAGCGTACAGAACATACCTGGGGCAATGAAAGATGAACAACAAGCTTGTGTGTGGTGGACTTTCTCTTGTGTTTCTGTCCTTACATGCAAAAGACTTGTTGCACTTTTGAACCTTTAGTTCTCTCTGCCATTGTCACTAATAGCAGGGTCTCCGTGCATTTTTGTGTGCGTGTGCTCCACGGCGCTGCAGTGTTTGAGAGAGAGCCGCCCCCTCCCCTCACAAATATAGGGAGAGAGAGGGAGAGAGAAATCTCTTCTGGATTGAGAATCGCAAAAATGCATCACAGACGCATGTCTGGAGCAGAAATTAAGGTGTCGGGATAATGTGCAAGACAACTTTTATGTACATAGGAAATCTATTTTCTTAATTTCTTCAGTACTGAGAGAAGAACCAGTAATGTCAGAGCATCGATACTATGGTCTTTAATAATTGAGTACCAGGGCGCATTAAATACCAGGTTTCGGTACCCATCCCTACACCCTCAGTCAAAGCATTTACACTAACAGAAAAATCATGATGAAACCTAGAAACCACAGCTGAATTTCTTCTGGAAAAAACATGATGAAAGGTAGTGACATACTGTAAATCTAAATAAGTTGATTTACACAGTTAAAGTACATAAAGTATATTTCACATAAGTGTCTAATGGCTTGGAATTCATAAATGCTATTAATTATCTATTCAACATTGAGACTTTAAAACCTTATCGTAGGTGAAATGTACTCACAAACATAAAACCATCCCAATAAGTTGTGGGAACGTAGAATCAATACAGCTTTGGTTTCTCTCTCTCTGAACACTTCATTTAGGCTTTCCAGTGTAACCGTTTTATTTTTAGCTGCAGTTCCAAAATAAAACAAGCACGCCACAAAAATAATGATCAAAATCCTTTGAACATGATTGCAATGAAGTGTAGGTACAAGGGCACTCAATACGGCAGCCACTGCGTCAGGACATGGAGACCAGAGACATGACCCAGAAACACGGGATAAAAGACACACTCTGCCTCCTGTGGGCTCACACCCAAGCTCCACTGGTGGCTATTGATCTGGTGTGTGCGTCACAGAGTGCGTCTGCCTGCTTGTAGTAGCTGTCAAGAATACCACGAGACTGACTGGGCACCTTATTCTGTGGGTGTACTTTATATAAGTTGTGAGCTTGATATTCTGACTGAATGGATATTTGTCAAAGTCAGACCTCAAATAAACTTCGGATGTGGGTGGAGATTCAGAGGTTTTGGGGGATAATCTCATTTTAATTCACTACATCGGTCAGATGCATGAAGGGATAGAGAATCTAGTATTGTTTGAGAAATGATACAAGTGTTACGTACTTGAATATGACGTCAATATGATCTCAGTCACTGTGGGCTTCCTGCTTGCTGTGTGTTTGTGTATGTGTGTGTTAGCTGCGTAAGCAGAGTGAAATGTGCACTGGTCTGTCGTCCTCTGAGTGCTTGGCTCTCCTCCACCCGGCTGCACTGTCAGTCACAGTAATGGGAAGAGAAAGCCGCGGCTAAACGGCTGCTAATGGGAGATGACTAGGGAAACCTTAGCACCGTCCTCGCTAACCACTAATGCAAACCAATGAAGAAAACCTAGCACTGTCCTGACGTATGCTAACTACTAATCCAAAGTAATGAGGGGAGAGGGAAAACTCTGGTAATGCTAACACAAACTAGCAGGAGAGAAATTAACACAGTCAGAACTTATGTTAATTCAAACAAGGGAACCAATGAGACTGGAATATAGTAGCACCGTCCTTAATTGCTGCAGCAATTAGTGTGATAACAATCATAATGTGACATGTTATTGATTCCACAACAAGAGGTCAGAGGTCAGGGTCAGTCTCAAAGCAGTGCAACCTCTGCACTTTTATCACTGTAGCGATATATTTAAGGAAAAAAGGGAAGCTAAGAGTTGAAACTTCCTGTTGTTGCATCATCACAACAAATGATGAGAAACCTTAGAAAATATTTGCCTCTTTGAAAAAAGATAAATGCCCGTGTAGATAAAAGTAGAGTTTTGAAAGAGACTGGTGACTGTGGTGTGGCGTTCTCCTCTGCAAAGATGAAGCATTTTGACTTTGCCACAGCCCTAAGTCGCACCTTTGAGTGTCTTCTTATCTGAGACTTATGGATGATGTAGTATTTAGAGACACTGTTTTCACAAATATGAGAAAGTTTAATAAAAATAAATGAATGGTTTGGCATTTTTGGAAATACTCTTATTTGCTTTCTAGTTGAGAGTTGGATGAGAATATCAACACCACTCACTCTATGAAAAATGAAGCCGGACCCATTGGACAGTTAGCTTAGCTTAGCATAAAGACAGTGGGGAATGGCTATCCTGGCTCTGAACAGTAACTGACTTGATATTGTAGCTTGTTTGTTTGATTGCTGTTTGAAGAACCAGCACACAGCCTAACTTTCAGCAACGCTAAGCTAACTGTCTCCAGCCTGTAGCTTTATATTCAATGGACAGATATGAGTTGTTGGATAGATGGACAGACATGAGGAGTGGTAATTATGGTAGTAAAACTGATGGTCATAACATATATTTTCCAGGAGTCACCTGTGTTTCTGTGCTGACGATATCATTAGAAGAAAACTTAGAAATGGGAAGTCACACTGAGCAAAACGCAACCAGAGCCTTTCATTGCCTCACAGCCCTGTTAATGATGATTTATTGGGGAGAAAAATAAGGAATTTAAAGTTAAAACTAATTGTTATCATTGTTGTTGAGGTTAAAAATAATCGGTAAGTAAATGTTGTAGTCATTATGTTCTCTGCTGTAAAAGCATTCTCTTTAATGGATGTAATTATATATGTAAAGGCAGAAGGTTTTATTGTTTCCTAACATTAATTGCTAACTGTTAAGTACTTGTAGAAAGCATTAGTGCTTCGTACCTGCAAATAAACAGCTACAGGTGAATCGATTGTGACTACATTTCTGATGGGAACGAGTTGAATCTGAGAAAGAGTGGTCTGAAGTTTGGAGGAACGAGATCTAGAGACAGATAGATGATAGATAAGACAGAGAAAGACAGGGGGAGTGCTAAAGATTAATGAACAGACGGGGAGTTTGTAACACAAGAAAATGAAGATGAACGATCCCCAGGTTCAGAACGAACAGATCTTCTCATTAGGAAAAAAAAGTACAAAAACAGGAGAGAAATGAAGAAAAAAAAAAAAAGATGAGGCAAGTGACGGATGAGGGACAGAGGAAGGATGATGGTGGTGAGCATGGTGTGGCACAAGAGGAGAGAAGAGGGGACAGATGAAATGATAGAGACGGAGACAGAGGGACAGCCATTAGGGTTTGAGACATATGCATGGCAACGAGAAAGGACAGGAAGCGCCGGTGATGGATGGGAGGGCCGACGCGGGGTTACAGGGGAGGAAGAGAAGATGACAACAGCTGGACGGGAGCACGAGATAGAAGAGGAAGATGATGGTGAAGAGGGCAGGAGTGTGATGGCAGCGAGAGAGTAAGGGTGGAAGGACTGAGAGTTGAGGGGGAGCTGCCTCTTGGAGAGACAGAGAGGAGGAAGGGTCAGAGGAGGAGGAGGAGCAGGAGAGGGGAGGAGAGGAAGGTGTATTCACTTGGACAGGCTGTCATAACAGGATCTGACTGCTCACCCTGACGCTCTGAACTGGCCTGACCCACACTGCTGAGGACGCAGGGGGCGGTGGAATGAAAGGAGGGCGTGGTAGAGGGGCATGAGGAGACGAAGACGAAGAAGAAAGAAAGGTGGTGAAGGAAGGCAAACTGTGAGAGAGAGCACGAGGCTTCACTTTGAACTAGTCTGGCCTGCCTGGGTTGAGGATACCACAGAGATGGAGGGAAGCATGGAGGGGTGGATGAATAAAGAAGTAGGGCGGGCTTGTCTGAACTGATTTCCTGAGGAAGGAGATGGTGTGTTGCAATGGAGGGAAGAAAAGAAGGGTCGGAGAGACTCTGGAGAGAGTAGTGGGCGGTTTGTCTGGTCCGACTGTTGCCAGATTCACACTTCAGACCACGTTACATCAGATGTAACACTTATTCACTTGCAGAAGAAGAAGGGGCTTGTAAAAAGTGTTTGCAAACAAGCTGAACATCGAGTCAGTCGCTGTTGGAATCGTTGAAAAAATCCATTAACCACGTTTCATTCACATGTCACAGGATATTTCAGGGAGATAACAGTATTGATATCTTACAAGGGTACCTTATATTTGTTCATTAAAAAACTGTGAGTAAGTAAAATGAGTGGTACGTCTACAGTCAATTTCTTGTTCCTTAACTAAATTGAGGCGTCTCAGTTTCAGTGGGAATGTGACGTGGTGCCCACCCTCTGGGATTATATATATAGTTGTATTATTTTTAAAATGTCTGTTTGCAATGTGTCAGTAATCCTGAAGTAAGCGTGGATATTTTTTGCTGGTGAATCGTGTGAAGAAGTTAGGCTGCACCTGCGAAAACGCACGTATAGCATCTGTGTGATATTCAGAGAACAGGTGCAGACCTGCATCCTGTGTAAATATGTAAAAATGCTAACTAAATTGTAAATTGACAAAATACTCAAAACATGTTATAATAAAAATTTGCTGACAGTATCCTCTTATCTTTAAAAAGCTCCAAAGCCTCCTTGCCTTGTGCTGTAAAACCAACTGCTTCAGAAGTCTTGACATTGTGTTATTCACCATAAAACGTTTTATCTCTATATGTATATTTATTTATTTCTAAAATCTGCAATTAACTGACAAGTAAGGGCTCTATTGCTGTCATCCTTTCATTAGATAAAATCTATTTGGTGCCCCAAATTCTACTTGGAATAAGTTAACTTTTCTAACTTTTTTTCACTGAAAAAGCTCAGTGTCGCATCAACTAAGAGAACAATGACTCATTATTGAGGCCATCTTTAGATGAGATTGCACCAGTTAACATGTTGACGCTCTGACACATGAGTACGGGTCACACCACAACCTTCTTTGAACTCTGCCTTCAGCTTGATCTCAACTACAGCCTGAAGCTTTGTGACCGTATCTTCCACGGCTGTGACGCTATCAATCTGTTCGCAGACATATAAACACCTGCCTCAAAAGCACCTCTGTGGTACGGTGGTTCCTGCTACAGTAGGTGTCTCCAGCACCACATTTTGTCATGATGACACACAAACACATACACACACACACACACGCACACACACGTGCACGCGCACACGCACACGCACACACAGAATCACAAAGTGAAAACAATACCACATTACCACATGCTGTTGTGGCTGGTAATGAAAGTGGAGGGTGATGGTGGGATATGCTTGTTTGATATTTCAACTTTAATCTGGTAATTATGGGAGCTGATAACAACAGTAACAAATTTTTTTTTTTTAAATTATAACTAATGATTGACTAATTAGACACCCATGAGAAAAATGACAAATTTAATTTCCTCTTTCCACAGACAAACCACTTAGCTAGAGAATTAATTCTATTTGTTTCATTCTTAAGAGAAAGATGAGGGTGGAATGGAGGAGGGGGGGGGCAATGGCAGTGGAGTTACAGAAGAACAGTCGGAGCAAGGAAGGAAGAAGATGGAGGAAGAGATGACGAAAGATAGAAAGGTGGCCACACAGGATTAAAAACTGGAGGAGGAAGGAGAGTGGGGGGGCTGGCTGCAGGATGAAAAGGTGGGGTGGGGCTGACTGAAGCCTGGAATTGAAGGAATTCCCGGTGGAGCTCTGCGCAGTTTTCCTCACAAGCGAAGAAGAGGGAAGATAGAGCCTCTCTATCACTATATATCCTCCCTCACACAGACACAGACACACACACACACGCACACACACACACACACACACGCACACACACACACACATACGCATTAGCAAGCAATTCTGCCAGGAGATCTGCCACAAGGCAATATTGTCTTGTGTGTGAATAGACTTTTTTGACTCATGAATACTTATGGAACAGTACATAATCATAGTGTTAGCTGCCACCCCCCACAGCTGTATCCAGCCTCCTTGAAAAGATGCACAGCAAAGAGCTGAGGGGGGCGACTGAGAACCACCTGCTAGGAAATCGGTTTGGGAGTCATGATGTTCTTGTAGCATGAATGTGATTGCGCACGGACACACACACACACACACACACACACAGGACTCACACAGTACATGAATAAAACTGGAGATGTAGGGGCTTCTAAGAGTATTTCAAATCAGCTATATTCATGTCATGCATTATACATGGTATATCTAATGCATATTTGAACAGTGTGTAGTACGCTGCAAGTGTAAGGGAGCAAAATGTACTGCACGACACCTAAATGGTTTATGTCATGTTGGTTTTGTATGTGTTGTGTGTGTGTGTGTGTGTGTGCGTGTGTGTGTACCTGTGTGTACGCGGGTGTGTTTGTGCACACGCGCCGGCGCAGCTTCCTGTGTAAGTGGACTTGCTGTTAAAGCTATTTTGAAATTAAGGCAGGCAGTAAAATGTCTTGTCCCCAATTAGCTGTCAAAAATACATTTCTTCAACTCCAAAGGCAGTAGTATTTTGAGGATCTGCTGACATATACAAACGTGCATGCAAGCCAAAAAAAAAAAAAAAAAGAAAAAAATAAACAAATCTCCTCATCTTATTCCCATATTGGGCTGCACTCAATTTACCGCACTCATATTGAGGACGGGAGGTAAGAACACTGCCAAGTTGTCAGATCAGGCGCCAATTCCAATTTGCTTTTTCCACCACTCACATCTGCTCAAAGCCCACTTGGAGCCAGCTCATTTCCGCAAAGTCACCCAGACATCTCATGTTTACATGTGTAAGGCAACACCCGCCGTTTGATCCTATTCTCTTCTTTAAAAAAAAATAAAAAAATACAACAAATAGTCTCAAAGCTATTTTGTTCATATACAAGGAGATCTGCTTTTGGATCTCTGTGCATGTGCAGAGGACAAAATATTGCACTCTTCTAATTTCCCTCATCAGTAGAATGTTTTTTCTGTCCTTCCTGTATTCTTTTTCTTTATAGTCGAACAATTAATGAGCACATTTGTTTCTTTCTAATTAGGAAGCAGGGAAACGTGCGAGGTGGCGAGGGAGGTCAGACAGAGTGAAGTAGAAGAAGCTTTGAGGTGATGATGTGAGGAGGAATAAAAAGGAGACATGCTTTGTGAGCAAGAACAACAATTAAGAGATTTTTGGGGCCAGAATGTATTCCGCAAACATAATTATACTCTCACCCCGAACCACAAGTAATGTTCTCTTGCATTCTAATAAGAGAGAAGAGGCTTCTGAAGAACTGCGCGAGAGAAGCCACCAACCATCTGTAAGCAAAGATCAGAGCGGGAACATGGTTAAGAACATGTATCAAAAGACTCATGTTCATAAGTCGGCTCTAGTATGGGTTGCGTTGATGGTCTTCAAAACACACTTGACATTACAAAACACCACAGTGCAGATTAATCTCTTGCACACTTTTGAGTGCCACTCTGGGATCAAATATTTGACAAACTAGTCCTTTAATCCGGGAAATTCGTGCAGAGTGGAAAGCTGGTGCTGCTTTTATTGCTGCACGGCGAGGGAGTCACTGGATCATGTACCACGCAGTATACCTCGTGGGTTAGACCCCAGGGTGCCGAGGCACTATTGCTTCAGACTGTGATGTATGTGGACGGTCACACAGCTGCAGGCCAGAAGGCATCACAGACAACTTTCTACTGAGTCTCAACGGACAGCTGTGAATCACAGTAAATGCAAGAAAGCAGGGGCATATACAAGTATTCACTCCACCACGGCTTGAATTTTTTAACACACACACATGGCACTGCAAATATACAACATTTATAGCCAAGCGTTGGTCCAGTTTAACTCAGTTACACATCTTCATCTGCCTATCTGCACTGAGAGCCCACGTTTCTGACTGTTTGCCAAATCTGTCCACCCATAGTAACCGTTGCTATGCCTTTCAACTGTCCCATTCTAGCAATGCACAGTTTCCATTGACACTCAAAGTTTGCAGTCGTTTCTATGACAGCTGAAATGACAACTGAGGCTAGCACGTTTTATCAGCTGCAGGTACCTATAAGCTAATGCTAACACTAACACTAAAAACTCTGGCTTTTATGGTTACAGACATGATTTCATCCAAAAAGAATGAGGACTTGAGAATGAGGAATTACCAGTGAACCTGGCAAATGTAACACTAACTTATCTAGTGCAAGTCTGGCTGGAGTCGCTGGAGCATAAATTTTCCAAACCAAATCCAAACAAGGAGTCACTATTTGCACCTTAAATTCTGCTGCAGTATCTTAGCTCCCATATATACTGTATGTCAGTACTGAACGGGTATTTTTCTAACTTAACCTGCAACCCCATAAAATAATTTAGTATAGCTCATGACATGCTGCTTGCCTTTGAAAGTAATGGTAGGTTTCTACTCTAGTTAGTGAGCTAGAGAGCAGAGTTAAGTGATGTTGAGTATTACTCTTTCTGAAGCCACATGCATGTTATTTTGGCAGGTGGAGAAATCCAAAACTTGACAGGCCCGATGTGTCGTGTTATGGCTTCTAAGCTATGATTGGACAATTGGTGTTTAGGGGAGGGGTTTAGCAGTTGGTCTGCTGGTTGTTGCAGGGTTTCATGGTTAGTTTGGGACCCCAAGTCAAGCACTGTGCATGAAGTCACACACTCAAGCGCTGTGTATAAACACACACACTCGGAAGCAAAAAACACACTGAGGACAAAATGGCTTCATAAGTATGTTCATTACTAATTCAACAGTCAAACGGTTATGGGCAAACTGTTGCATGTACAAACATTGACAAAAGCCATGCAGAGGGCACAAGGGAGGCCGTAAGATGCTGTAGAGGGACATGCATGCAAACGTGTGCAAATGCATGCACAAGAAACACACACACCCTCAGTCCCCTCTCTCTCTCTCTCTTTCTCTCTCTCTCTTAGACTGAGTGCTGTGAGTGTGGCCATGTTCAGGGCTATATTCAAACACATTACATCTACTTTATTAAAATGAAAGCTTGTAATAAGTTGTTTTATTTCATTCATGTTTTACAGATCACAGTAATTGCACAGCCACAAGGCTTTGTGCAATAATTTCAAGCAGCCATTCATTTGGTGCACTTTGAAATGTTGTTATTTTCCAGAAGTGTTCAGGAAATACTCTCACATGGAGGAAAAAAGGCACAGGAGCGAAAGCTTGTTGTGGCACCACTTTAGAGGTACCATCTGCCTCATTCAAAGCTCAACAGATTACAGGGCTTTCCATATGAAAACATCAACTACTTTCAGCGTGTCTGTGTGTGCGCCCACGCGCATCTGTCCAAGAGACAGCACTGTCTGAGGAACAAATGAACGTTCATTATCATCAGCCCGTCTTTGTCTCAGCCCAGCCGAGTGTGCGCAGGCATGTCAGGGTAGCAGGAAGCGAACGCGGCGAGCGGAAGAAAGGCACTCAGCCGGGCGCAGCCTTCCCTTTAGGTTAGCGAATGCAGCTCGTTTATGGCCCGCTGATTGGCAAGGGGTTGGTTCCTCGGGATACGCTGATTAATTAGTTAATTAGCTCCAGCAGCTTCTTAATGAGATGCCTACACTGCTTCATCCTTGATCAGAGGAGGAGAGCTGGAGTAGCACAGGTGGATAACACACATACACCCCCCCCCCCCAATCATATTCCACCTACCTATGCATAAATTCTTTAATATGTTGAGCTGGGGAAAATGTGCAAATGCACTTTCACAAACACATCAAGCACCTCAGAGAATGATGCAAGGTCTTCAGTTAACAGAACAGGTGTTGAAACAGGCTGGAAGTGAAGTAAGGTGTGTGTAGGTTTTCAAGTTGAGTTTTAAGCTTCACAGCCTGGCTTAAAGTAAATTAACAGGACCTGATTTGCATACATGCATACTTGAGTGTGTGTGGAATTGAATTCATCTATGAACTGTGTCTGTGTGTGTTTGGGGCTAATGACTCTATAACTTGGCCTCTGTGTGGAGGAAACAGGTGGAGAAGAAAAGGTGGGGGGGTTGCGGGAATGGCTCGGAAAGTGGCCAGGCCGTGAGGTGGCCTGGCTGGGGACGGGGAGAGGCAGGAACTATGGCTGTTCTGGGTCTGGACGTGGGGCTGTGGACCAGAGAGGAGGCAGAGGAGAGCAGGTGTAGCCTGGCTCTCACACTGCTCACATCATCTGTTCCTGGATCAGCGAGTTAGTGTGGCCAGACTGTGTTTGGCATGCGTGTGTTTGTGCATGTGTGTGTGGAGAAGAGTGAACTGCACGGCTGAGTGAACTCTAGTTCTCTCACTACTCTCCCCTGCGCTCTACTCAGTTTTCCTGTGTCTAGCTCCCTCTCCCTCAGTCCTCTGCTGTCTCATTTTATCATGTGTGTGTACATGCAACTGTGCGTGTGCGCTCATGTCAGGTGTCCTATTGCGTCTGTCATTATCAGGCTTTTCCTCCTGTCAATCACAGCTGCCCTGGCCAACCATGTGGTTGACACCAAGCATTCCTGTCCTTGACATCACCCTCTGTATAATGCAAATTACTTATTACCATTCATAATGTTTGTGTGTATGTGTGTGTGTGTGTGTGTGTGTGTGTGTTTTTAAGATAGGAAGGGAGTTGAACGTCTGACACGAGTAATGGAGTAATGGAGTACCCACACACACTCTCCTGGCCCCAGGTGCTGTGTTAGCCAGGCTTGATGGGTTAATGCAGTGGTGATGGCACTGTGGAGGAACGAAGGTTAGCGGAAATCCAAAGGGTTGACGGTGCCCAGCTGTGCCCCAGCCCAAAGCCTACTCCAAGGGAGAAGGACCAAGGGTTCAACAGCTGGAGCTCCAGGATGATGCAGTGTTCCTGGAACTTGAGGGCTGTGGCAACAGAGCGTGCTGGCATAGAGAGGCACAGGCTGGAGTAAGGGGCTGAGTAAGCAGCGGTCAGTGAGGGGAACAAAGAGGAAATGATGCAAAGAAAAGCAGGACGTGCTCATTAAAGAAACTTACAGCCATTAAATGACAAACACTGTTAGGCGCTGTCCAGAGTGCTGAATCCTGGGTGCTGAATCTGGGGCTGCCCTCAGGAAATCCCACTGATAACCAATAGTTTAAAGTTATCACTATAAATACTTGCCTCACTCGCCAAGCTCAGAATATATATACCTCATATATATATATTCCAGATCCTGGTTGCTGAGTCATGGAGATGCCAAGCTCCCCTCTACTGTACTCCCTTCTGCCTCGTTTAAAGAGTTATATAGTTAATTCAGCGTCTTTGTCTGTGGCAAAGTTAAGTAAAAAATAAAAAATAAAAAAGGGAATATAAAGTTTTGGAAATAACGTGTGGTGTGGTGTGTTGTGTGCATTTCTTTCATTACAAATACACCTTAATATACCTCAACAAAAAGAAACAAGAGCTGGATTTGGTGTGCATCCTCTTTAAATAACATATAAGGAGGCATGTAAATAGAAAATCACCAGCGTCACACACACAGAAACACAACAGATGAAAATATCCATTACACATAGTGTAATTGTAAATGCTGTTGGTTGAAAAACAGAGCTCACACTTGACAATGGGGCAGCTTAAACACATCTAAAAGAAAGAAAGAAATGGCACGCTGTGTCCCTGGCTGTCATCCTTTTGGCAGACTGTTCAGTTTATATGCCTTCTTCACAGTTCTTCACCTTAGGAGCTGAGATAAGACATCATCTTTTGACAGGTTTCACCTTTACTAGAATTCCATCTTAATTTTAAGGAGGAAGCTCTAAGAAAATGTCATCACTGTATGATTTATGTAGTTTTACCTCTCAGACCTGCTTGGCAAATACGGCCCTGGGGGTTCTGGGTCTTTCTATACTTATAAGATGGAGGTATTATTTAACAACAACAACACAGGTAGAGCTCCACTGCAGCAGAGGCAGAGAGGCTGACGGCAGCCTCAGCAGACTGGGATGTAATGAAGCCGCACCACGTGGCAATTTTTTGAGGGAGAGGTTTGAAAAAAAAAAACACACAAAAAACAAACAAAAAAAAAACTGTCAATTTACTGAACTGACAACCCCCTCGCCTGTCTCTCCTTTCCCCACAACACATACCTAACAGGTGACAGCATCAGCTTCACACCAGTTCTCTCAGGATTATTGAGAATTGTTTGGGGAAATGCAGGAAGTCACTCAAGGAAGCTTAAGTAGAAGAACCAGGAAGGTTGAGGCAAAGTACATAAAGCAAATATTTTAACTGAAATACCTCTGCATAAAATTAACCCTCATTTTCTGAGAGCTATGAACTGATTACATCTAATACTGTATTAATCTCTTAATGGATCATTCATCCATCGTATTCGCGGGTTCATGTTTTTTTTCTGTATGAGTCTGTATGAGTGAACATTAAAAGAAACAAGCACACAGGCACAGGCTCTATAGTGCAGATGAATACTAAATCCACAAGACTATAGTATCATGACGCCATATGTTGTTTATAATCTATGTGTGTGGGCTACATGCAGGGAGAGCTCAAAGGCTGTGTTAGTTTTAGTCCTGAGACACAAACATCATGTCGCGTCGCAGCACAAATACAGACAGCTTTTCTTTGCTGTGCATGTATTTACACTCACTAAAAGCTCTGCCTTTATGAGTGTCAGAACGTAAAGACGCTATTTTGGCTCCCCAAACAACTCCACGCCGTCCCCGCAGGGAGAACTAAGTCTTCCAGTTAGTCCCATAGCACCGCGAGATGATTCAAACGGCTGTCATCCCTCTGTAATGATGATCCATCCCCGGCTATTACCAGCCCATGGTTCCTCACTTACAAAGCTGATTGTTTGACATGTGAAACATACATCAGCATAATCTGCCCCATAACTCAGTTTTTTTTTTTCTTCTTTTTTTAAAGGACGCCCAAAGCAAATCAAGGGGGGAGGAGGGAGGGAGGTGTGTTAAATGAAAGAGAAGATGAGCAGGGCACAAACACGAGAGGGAGAGGAGACAAGATGAGGAACAAAGAGAGAAAGAGAAAGACAGGTGAATGTAAAACAAGGAGGAAACAAGAGCAACATGCAGATACAGTCAGAGAGGCCACACAACCGCAGAAGTAAACAATCAGACACTTCTATCTGAACCGCCTCGTTTTCAGTCCTCAGTGAACCAAACTAGGACGCCTACTTTGTCTTTCATTTGCCACTCATAATGTCAGCTACGTCAACTTTAACACACTGGACACAACATTGTTAGCTCTCTATTCCAAATATCACAGAGAAGCTGCACTTCACTATCTCAGCAGGATGTGAAACTGTTTATAACACTTCATGATGAACAGCATAAAGGGCTCTGAACGGAAGCGTCAGTCGTAACACGCAGACTGTCCATGAAATGCAGGGGAAAAAAAGATTAAAAAGTGTTTCAGCAGAATCCCACCATATTCTGTAAAAACAGTAAAATCTTAGTATTTTTCAATCTGGCTTTTCATAACTGAGGCCTTTCTGACTGGGCCATGATAACTTTGCAGTTACCATCTCTGTTACAGAAATTTGGGAAATGCAATTCTGGGAAAACAAGCACAGCAGGACAAAAAGTAAAAACCACTTAATGTTGCCGCTGTAGTAGCTCATCTGAGACAAGGATCTGAAATTAAATGTGTGAAAAGTTTCTCTGGAAAGCCTCAGGAGCTTTTCCCTGATACACTTGTTTCCACATTTCCAGAATCCCTAAAGACAGGGATGCAAACACAAAACCACAATGCATGTGCAAAGGGGATACCAAATGAAACAGACTGTTGCCTTGATTAAAATGATATTTTTCTCTAGGTTTGAAAATTACTGGAAACATTTGGGATTATGTAAGAACACAAGTCAAAAAATATATAACATAGGACTATTTGTTTTTAGACATTTTAAAGTGGAAAAGTTTCATAGTCTCATATTATAACTTGTTGTAAAATACATTACTTCTGGTGACTGTTTTTGTGTGTTAAAGATGGTATTCATGTCACTTATAAATGAGTTCTACAGTGGAGTCCCACAGGCTCAACACTGGTATAGGCTGAAATCCACCTCTCAAAAATTTCAAGGCATTCCATACACTCCATAACTAGTGGGAATAATTTCTTAGTATGAACGCGGCCATCACTGATGGAGACAGATGGCACTGTTGCTGTATGTATAATCGCACTCCACAAGTTCCTGAGGGTGTGAATCTACAGGAGGAGAGAGCAGAGGAGAGGGTGGGAAAAGAGATGCAGGTGAGGGAAAATAGAGGAGGAGGTAATAAAGGGAGGTAAGTCAGGTGAGAGATTATCAAGGCCACGGACAAACAGAGGAGAAACAATGTCTGGGGAGCTGTCTGAATACATGTCTGAGAGTGTGTTAATGTAGGAGGGTGTCTGTATGCATCTCACCTGCCCATGGGAATGTGTGTCAGTCCATGTGTGTGTGTGTGTGTGTGTGTGTGCGCGTGCGTGCGCGTGTGTGTGTGTGTGTGAGAGAGATGCGGGCCAGCTGAGGTGCTAATCCCCTCTCAGAAAATAGTGGACCAGTCTGTCCTCTATCTCAAAGTCACAGCCTATACA
>NW_019174422.1:2660448-2661115 GCF_002260705.1 Seriola dumerili | reverse complement strand
AAGATGGTATTCATGTCACTTATAAATGAGTTCTACAGTGTACAGTTCTACAGAGTCCCACAGGCTCAACACTGGTATAGGCTGAAATCCACCTCTCAAAAATTTCAAGGCATTCCATACACTCCATAACTAGTGGGAATAATTTCTTAGTATGAACGCGGCCATCACTGATGGAGACAGATGGCACTGTTGCTGTATGTATAATCGCACTCCACAAGTTCCTGAGGGTGTGAATCTACAGGAGGAGAGAGCAGAGGAGAGGGTGGGAAAAGAGATGCAGGTGAGGGAAAATAGAGGAGGAGGTAATAAAGGGAGGTAAGTCAGGTGAGAGATTATCAAGGCCACGGACAAACAGAGGAGAAACAATGTCTGGGGAGCTGTCTGAATACATGTCTGAGAGTGTGTTAATGTAGGAGGGTGTCTGTATGCATCTCACCTGCCCATGGGAATGTGTGTCAGTCCATGTGTGTGTGTGTGTGTGTGTGTGTGCGCGTGCGTGCGCGTGTGTGTGTGTGTGTGAGAGAGATGCGGGCCAGCTGAGGTGCTAATCCCCTCTCAGAAAATAGTGGACCAGTCTGTCCTCTATCTCAAAGTCACAGCCTATACACCCAACACACACTCAGCAACAGTGTGTGTGTGTGTGTGTGTTTGTGTGTGTGTGTGTGTG
>NW_019174422.1:2660218-2660392 GCF_002260705.1 Seriola dumerili | reverse complement strand
CCACCACCACCACCTTCCCTCCACCTCCCCCTGTTCCCTGCCCTCTCTCTCATCTCTCTCCCACTGTCACTTCTCTCATCTCTCAAAATCTCTCACCCTTATTTTGCGTGTGCATCTTGGCCGCAGCGCGCACACACACACACACACACACACACACACACACACACACACACA
>NW_019174422.1:2658348-2660193 GCF_002260705.1 Seriola dumerili | reverse complement strand
AAGACAAGGTGAATGTAAAACAAGGAGGAAACAAGAGCAACATGCAGATACAGTCAGAGGAGGCCACACAAACCGCAGAAGTAAACAATCAGACACTTCTATCTGAAACCGCCTCGTTTTTCAGTCCTCAGTGAACCAAACTAGGACGCCTACTTTGTTCTTTCATTTGCCACTCATAATGTCAGCTACGTCAACTTTAACACACTGGACACAAACATTGTTAGCTCTCTATTCCAAATATCACAGAGAAGCTGCACTTCACTATCTCAGCAGGATGTGAAACTGGTTTATAACACTTCATGATGAACAGCATAAAGGGCTCTGAACGGAAGCGTCAGTCGTAACAACGCAGACTGTCCATGAAATGCAGGGAAAAAAAGAATTAAAAAGTGTTTCAGCAGAATCCCACCATATTCTGTAAATACAGTAAAATCTTAGTATTTTTCAATCTTGCTTTTCATAACTGAGGCCTTTCTGACTGGGGCCATGATAACTTGCAGTTACCATCTCTGTTACAGAAAATTTGGGAAATGGCAATTCTGGGAAAACAAGCACAGCAGGAAACAAAAAGTAAAAACCACTCTTAATGTTGCCGGCTGTAGTAGCTCATCTGAGACAAGGATTCTGAAATTAAATGTGTGAAAAGTTTCTCTGGGAAAGCCTCAGGAGCTTTCCCTGATACACTTGTTTCCACATTTCCAGAATCCCTAAAGACAGGGATGCAAACACAAAAAACCACAATGCATGTGCAAAGGGATACCAAATGAAACAGACTGTTGCCCTTGATTAAAAATGATATGTTTTCTCTAGTTTGAAAATTACTGGAAACATTTTTGGGATTATGTAAGAACACAAGTCAAAAAATATATAAACATAGGACTCATTGTTTTTAAGACATTTTAAAGTGGAAAAGTTTCATAGTCTCAATATTTAACTTGTTGTAAAATACATTACTTCTGGTGACTGTTATTCTGTGGGTTTAAAGATTGTATTCATGTCACTTATAAATGAGTTCTACAGTGTACAGTTCTACAGAGTCCCACAGCTCAACACTGGTATAGGCTGAAATCCACCTCTCAAAAAATTTCAAGGCATTCCATACACTCCATAACTAGTGGGAATAATTTTCTTAGTATGAACGCGGCCATCATGATGGAGACAGATGGCACTGTTGCTGTATGTATAATCGCACTCCACAAGTTCCTGAGGGTGTGAATCACAGGAGGAGAGAGCAAGAGAGGGTGGGAAAGAGAGCAGGTGAGGGAAAATAGAGGAGGAGGTAATAAAGGGATGTTACGTCAGGTGAGAGATTATCAAGGCCACGGGACAAACAGAGGAAGAAACAATGTCTGGGGAGCTATGTCGTGAATACATGTCTGAGAGTGTGTGTTAATGTAGGAGGGTGTTCTGTTTGCAATCTACCTGCCCATGGGAATGTGTGTCAGTCCATGTTGTGTGTGTGTGTGTGTGTGTGGGCTGTGCTGTCGCGCGTGTGTGTTGTGGTGGTGAGAGAGATGCGCGGCCAGCTGATGGTGCTAATCCCCTCTCAAGAATAGTGACGCAGTCTGTCCTCTATCCTCAAAGTCACAGCCTATACACCCAACACACACTCAGCAAACATGTGGTGTGTGTTGTTGTTGCTGTGTGTGTGTGTGTGTGTGTGTGTGTGTGTAAGTGCTCAGTCAGTGCACTGAAGAGATGGCTCGACATAATGCATGTGTGCATGTGCACAGAATTGTGCTTTAGTTGAATGTCTGCTCTAGTGCACACTCAAAAGCAGCTCTGCAGGTTTTATTTTTAGCATCACAGGCAAATGCAGCCCCCCCCACCCCCCCCCCACCCCAC
>NW_019174422.1:2565876-2657964 GCF_002260705.1 Seriola dumerili | reverse complement strand
CCCACCCCACCACCCCCACCTTCCCTCCACCTCCCCCTGTTCCCTGCCCTCTCTCTCATCTCTCTCCCACTGTCACTTCTCTCATCTCTCAAAATCTCTCACCCTTATTTTGCGTGTGCATCTTGGCCGCAGCGCGCACACACACACACACACACACACACACACACACACACACACACACAAACACACACACACAGCCCATGCTGTGTACAGTATGTCGAAATAAATGTTGCAGCACCAAAAAACTGCTCTAAGCATCGTACCGCGCTGTTCCACCTCTCCACTCTCATCATCATTGTTAATGTCTGAGTGAATGCACAGTCCCATTTTCACCTCTCTCTCCTGCTTTTGTTCTCCCTTTCCCCTGTCTCTCGCATTGGCGGCAGAGGGATATAAAAAGCTCATTGGGGTGGAGGTGGCGTATGTACTGTAAGCATGTCTGTCGCTAGGGCAGCCAAGGCAAGGTCAAGTGCTCAGTGGCCCGGCGAAGCTTTTCATTACATATTTAACTCCCCAGAATTCCCTGCAGACCTCGCCGGAGACCGCCTGCTGCTTCTTCCTCCCCTCTGCCGCCTCCCCTGCCACGTCTGCTGCTGGAGAAGCTTGCCTGTCTGGGTGCAGACAGGTAAATTTCTACATTAGCATATGGATAGAGTCAGGCGTGTCCTGCTATGTGAATGATTCCACGGTGGTTAGCATTATGCGTGGCGCTGGCAGGGCCGGGGAGGGCGGCTGTTAAATAAGCGTGTCAGTGGAAATGGTGAGAGAAAAGATCACATCTCTCAATCAGACAGATGGAAGAAAAGATTGAGAGTGTGGATTTCTCTTCCCTTGACCTCTATTACTGCCATTCCTGTCTTTCTGTGCTTGATTTCTTTTTGTTTTCTATTAAATGCTCCCATATCAGGTCTATGAATGACAGGTGGAGCCTCGAGGAGAGAGAGATCAGCAATTTATTGACGTAGTTTAGATATTTCAACGTAAATCGGAAGTGACTAAATATAACAATCTTTCTAAAATAAAAATAAGCCAAATAAGGAAAATTCTAAGTATTACAAAAATATATCAAGACCAATTCCTTCTCTCAGGACATGATCCTTGGAGGTATTCATGGGCTACAAAGAGACTGCTGTCCTGGCTGGGATTGTAACTCACCAAACGAGATGCTGTGAAGAGTTTGAGTGGATGGATTGATGGCCAAGTTGCCTCAAGGGAGAAGGAGATCTAAACAGGCAGCAGAAGCAGCGAGTAGAGGGGAGCAGAGCCGGAGTCTTGGGTGAAGGAAAAGTACGACAGCTGACTTAGCTGTCTTGTATGCCAACAATAGAGATGGCAGGTGCAGAGTCAGAACAGATTGTGTTGTTTTCCTCAATTCAAATCATTCATTCACCATACTCTGCCGTACGCATTTGCTCTGCACTCTAGATTCTGCATGAAGGTCACATCAGACTGAGAGTGTGCTCAATAAAACTGTGGGCCTTTTCATATATTACAGAATTGAGGCTGTATCAAGGATATTTAGTCATCCTGTAGAAATGTCTTCTGACCTCCCTCCACGGGGAGGCCAGAGGTCGGGATCAGTTACACAACAGGAGGTCTGTGTCGTGCTCAAGAGCTCAACAACACTTAAAAAAGGAGGAAACTCAACACCACAGAGTCACAAAGGTAACCTTACTGATATTTGAAGAAAGACATGGAGGTATTCTATTTTATTTTCATTTAGTTAATTAAATGTCAAACTGACAATTAATTATTGCAGATAATTAATTGTTGCACCGACAAACAATTGGCTGAAGCTCTTGGTAAGTTTAATGCTAATGTTGGCTGTGTAGCAATAGCAAAACTTACATATAGCTCCTTTACAGTTTTAGAGGACCTGCTTTAAGTCTTAATTAGCAGCAGCACGTTCATATGAACTCAGCTACATCTGTGATTATTTATACGATCAGGGTTATTAAATACCCTGCTAAATTGAAAACATATGGCAATGCAAAACCTTGCAGCTCTCACAGTAATTCATAGTAGGTTTAGTAAGTTGCTGCGGCAACAGAGCGAATCAGTCAACTTACAAACACAGCTGTAACATCCAATCTGTGCAGGAGGACGCTGACAGTTGAAAATAAACTTGGAAGATCTCATGCAATAACATTTCTGTCCGCACACAAACGCAGGCAGACACAAAATATTGAGTTTACATTTCACATGACCACATCCAGCTCCTGTATCAATAATTCCTGCATTGCCCCTCCAAATCAGCATGTCAGATTGCTGAAGCAGGAACACAAACAAGGCAGGAACCTTCGCAGTGTATCCACAGAGCAGACATTGATATGCTTGAATGCATGCGGCAACACGTGCTCGACTCACACCACCTCTAAACACACAAATGCGCATTTCTAACCGCCATACAGACTTCTCTGTGTATCTCTCTCTGTCAAAGGAAAACTCCATCCATCACGTGGGATGCAAGGGGTCAAAGATTACTCACATTTCTCCCAGTCATGGCCAAATTGTACTGGATGGCTCTCACATTTGGAAGATAGCTGGGGCTTTCTCTTTGCATGCAAATGACAGAGACTCTGTCTCAATTTGCTCTCTCCTTGACTCAAGGAATGAGATGAGAGTGTCACAGATAGGGCGCTGAAAGAACAAAATGCAAACGATGCCAGCACACTACAGGGAAGAGAGAAAGATGTACAGATACCGGGGGGAAAAAAAATATATACACAAATTCACAAGAGGAGATTAACAAGATCCAGTGACAGACAGCAGTGACATAGTAATAACCTGAGAGATTTAATACTTTACCATTATCTCTGTCCTTTATTGATACTAATTCAAGTAAACAGTTTACAAGAGTAGCTGCTGATACTTCCGACTCATTTTATCGTCTTTAAAAACTCAACTTCTGTTAGTGAGCCACATCCTTGGATTCCCTCTGAAGAGGATAATTTTTATCCATCTGAAACTCTACATACGAGGCTAAAGCTGGGACAATACAGACTAATGTATGACTGAGTTGTGCCACAGGACTTTGTCTTAATATTTAGCCCATTCTCTGGCATTTAGCAGCTGTCACGAATGAACAGATCAGATGATAAAATGAACAAATTCATGTGTGTGATGAAGTCCTTTGAACAAGGAGAATTAATGGAGAATTTAGGTGCATTACATCTTGGGTATATTTTATAGTTCCATCAAAGTGTCCATAAATTATATCAGTTATGATAACATAGTTGATTATTGAAACCAGCTCATAGTTGGAGGTAGAAGTACAACCCAGGAGGTTGGCAATAATAAACTGTGTGGCAAGTTTATGGTAAGTCCAGCAGATCAAACTTCAAACAGGTAATCAGTTTTCTATTTCAAAATAAATTACATATGGGATTTAGTTTATTTCTTCTCCAGAAATGTAATCATGTTCGCAGATCAGTGTTATTTCTATCAACAGGAAATATCATTCTATCTCTATCTATAAAAATAAGATCCATGTTGGAAAAAAACAAAAAAACAAAATGATCCTTTAACCACGGCTCAGTAAGAGCACTGGAATATAGAAGCAAAGAAACAGACTCCTGACACACACTGCTTTCCTGGCAGCTTCATGGATCTCTGGTAATAGTCACATTTATGATTGCATTTCGTTATCCACTTGAAGCAAAAATGCTGTTGAAGTCAATAAAGATGCATTGAAAAGCAAACACTTTAGGTAATGACATGCAAATGAAAATCTGTCACCATTGTAAAGGCTGTGTAAGTGCTCCGAAAAACAACACAGTAACGTCCTTTAAAAAAGAAACAAAACAAATCAAAGTGAGGCAGCCTATTTTGGAACAGCTTCCAGCAGCCCACTCTCTCTTCAGCTAATGAAATATCTAATGCACTTAGTTTCCTTTAGTTAGCACCTGCCTCCTCAGAGGCATGTTCCTCCTCTCCAAGCTAAATTACTTGGTCTCAATGGAGCGAGACAGAGCGTGGTGAGTAACAAAGACGAGAAGTCGAATGTATTTTCAGGAAAAGGATGACGAGCTCGTGCTTGAGAGCTGCGGTGACAGATGATACTCATTTTTTTTTTCCTAACCTGACTACGGCAGATCTCACAGAGACCTGAGCGGGCGGGTCGCAGTGTGCCGCACTCGGCCTGTGAAGCTCCCTCACTTTCACCGCGCTATGTCTGATAGTAACATCTCAAAAGTGCATCATAACCAAGCCTCTTCCAACCAAAACACTCTGTAAAGCCATTTTCCTTTTCACTATCCCTGCTCTTTGCAGAATGAATTATACAGCTGCAAAACAGACACCTAGAGGATGGAGGCGCCGGGGCGGAGGGCGCGCAGTTAAAATGAAGAATTGTGAGGTGCATTCCTGTGTCAGTAAAAATGCCAGATCTCTATCTGATTTGCATGCTTGTTCCCGTTCCCTCTCATAAAGGCATTTCTAGGAAAGTCAAACCAGCAGTCAAATAAATAATAGAGCAGTGGTCACATGACAAAAAGTTAAAGGTGGTGCAAGATCACAAATCTGTTTAAAGTATAAGATCGTGAACATCTACCCTGTGAACTGACGCGACCGCTAAAATAGATGTAAAGAAATACAGATCGTGCACAAGCCACTAATCTCTAAATAAGTCAGACTGCTTTTAATAAGGAGATGCTGGCAGCATTTTGTGACCTTCATCTAATTAAATTTTAATGATCATGCAGTTGCGCGACAAGATATGAAAGGACTCAACACTCGTAAAAATCCACAACATAATCTTGTAAAAGTAATTATTAGAACAGTGAAAAAAACGCAGCAAATATTGAGGTTTTGTTTTTGCTTTTTGCTTACACTGTTTCTTACTTACACGGTTTACTGTTATATATTTAATGTGTGTGAAACATGGGAGACATGTAAATAACAGTGCTTTTTTGGTGGGATGTGAGGATTTGTGGGAAACCAGGAAATTCAAAGAAAGCAAAACAATTACACAACCAGAGTGTTTAGAATGGAATAATTGCCACCAGGAAATCCATAAGAAAGTGAGTTAGCTCTTGTGATCAACGCATGCACTGGTTGTCATTAGATTGATGAACTCTATTGATGTCATCCATCTCTGACTTAATCAATTCAGAAAATAGAAGAAGAGTCTGCTGAGAGAAATCGACTTGTGTGAGCGCACAAATGACTGTTTTGTGTTCGGTGGGGCGGCGAATAAGATCTTAGCTGTGTCATATCACTGTGGGATGAGGTGTGTTGCTCCAATTTTGTTAAAGGTCCCATATTTTACACCTTTACAGTGTTTTATTTATGTAAGTATTGATCTATAAGAAGATATATTTGTGGTTTTATGAACCAAAAACCATCTCAGCGTAGTTTTACATCTCCTCTGTCAGGCTTCTCTCTGGAGCTCTAGTAACAACAGGTCGGTGAACCAATCAGAAGAGAGGCTCCGGCCGACTGTTTTCTGAGTGGCCATATACAAATATAGCAGATTTCAGGAAAACACTCAGAGAAACCAAATCCTGTCAGGTTGGATGGTGGATCCAGGCGGCTGGAGCTTGGGGCATCACTAGGAGTGGCGACTGCTTTGTTGTGACATCACAAAGTTACAGAAGTCCTGACAGCTTATTTTCGGGCTCAATTTGTGAGCACTTTGATTCTTTCACAGTATTGATATAGAACCTAGACCTGCTTCATAATCAAAACAGACATCGAAATTTCAACTCATACAATATAGGACCTTTAACATTTTGGGGCGGCTGAGGCTCAGGAGGTAAAGCTGGTTGTCCAGTCCACATGACAAAGTGACATTGGGCAAAAGACTGAATCCCAAATTGCCACATATGTGCCATCGGTGTGTGTGTGTGTGTGTGTGTGTGTGTGTGTGTGTATGTGTGAATGGTTGAATATGACTGCACTAAACACTATCCATTTATCATTTACCATAAAGAAAAGTATCCAGGCCACTTACCGAGTACGCCGAGCCGGTAGTTCATGGTCACCACAATCACGTTGCCGTACGCAGCAAGAACGCTAGCATCAAACATGTTCCCGGTGCCTTCCATGTAGGAGCCTCCATGAATAAACAGCATGACAGGCTTCTTCCTGCGGTCACGAATATCTACACACACACACACACAAACACACACACACATACACATACACACACACACACAAACACACACACACACACACACACACATACATACATACCCACAAAGATTAGAAAGCAGGGAATAGAGAGCAGAAAGGAAAAAAAAAGTCAATAACTGTGTTTATGCCTCTCATATTCTCTTTGATCACACATTGTGTTAGCCCATAATATACTGAGCAAACAGCAAATTGCTCGGGTGGATGAAAACACTACGTTTTCAGAGCTTGAGAACTGCGCTGTTCCTTGCAGCTGGATGCCAGCTCTTAAAAATGAGCTTGAAGTAATTTAGATTTCAGGCAATGATTCAAGCAACAGGCAATAGCGAGAGACACCCCTGCAAAAATCTAATCAAATGTTTCCTGGTGATTAGAGCAACAATGCTTGAAGAAAATGACTGAGTAGTGTTGCATATTAGAGCTAACCTGTACATCACTGCCTCTGAGAGTCGTTATTTCACTCTGGTGCTCGGATTGACCGAAAAAGATTCAAGAAGCTGCATGTGCTATTGTTCCCACCTGCACGAGGTTATTTACTAAGTGAAAGCATGAAAACAAAGGCAGGCGCAGTTTAATTTGTTAAAACTCAGAATGTACAAATGTGAGGCAGAAACCACGCAAACCACAGCTCTTTTACGGTGCCGGTGCCAAAGTTCACCCCAAAGTGCTCTCTGTTGCAAAGAAGAGGTGTTTTAACAGCATGTTAAAAAGGCACTCTGAAACACACTGAAAGCAACTGGGCACCACAAGCATAATTTACTGTTTAAAAAATAAAAAAGCACCATTATGACATGAGGAGACGTATCGAAAAACAAAGCCTGTGCGAGTAATGCTGATGTCTGAGGAACATTCTGTGCACAATCAACAGATAATGAAAAGCCACTGACCACTTAATACATCACTTCTGCAATGAATTCCCATAACTTCTCCTCGTTTTGTTTTGCACCTTGGAACTTGGGATTCCCAGGAATGCAAATTGCAGCTCGCCCTGAGCTGCGGGGACAGCTACATCAACCTCTTTCTAGGTCAATTCCCCCGTGGGGAATCTCTAGAAAGCACAGTTTTCTTGGATGCTATCTTTTTTTTTTTTTACACTGGCACAGATTGTTAGCAGATCCTGCCTTGAGGTAAAAAAAAAAAAAAGGAAAGATAATAGAAAAGTTTCTCAAAAAGTGTCATTGCTTCCATCAGAAAACACAACACAAAGTTTAGGTTTAGATTGTCAATCTCCCCTAACAAGTACTTTAACTCAAAAAGTAGGTCTCGAAAAGAGTTCTATTTTTTTTTTAAATGAGCATTAATATGTACAATGGAGTGACTTCTTTTAAGCTTGACTTCAGACTCATCTGTTATTAGAAGTCCTTTCTTGATATTTTGCATTTTAGATGTATCTTATTGATTGACTTATGCTTGAACATGCTTAAAAAGAGTCTATTAGATTCAGAATCATTTTTCCACTTCAACAAATAAACTGAACATCCCCTGAAATACTTTATTAATATGGATATTTTTGTGGGAGCTGAGGGTGTTTAGTTAAACAACGTTCATTGAAACTACGAGGATAAATTCTGGCATCGTTCCTTATTAAATACACGCAGATCATCCAAAATGCATCCAGTCAGTGTCAGTGATGAGATTTTTCAACAGACGCTTGTTCCTGCAGCGCTCTGTGTGTGTCTGTGTGTGTGCCTGTGTGTGTGTATGTGTGTGTGTGTGTGTGTGGATGTGTGGGCGTGTGCAGGATGGTCCCTGATGGGCCCTCGTTGGCCTTTGAACCAGTCTCTCAGCTGAGTGAGAGCAATGATACTCCTGCCTGCCAGGAGCCTACGGTAGCATATGGCACACAAGACTTAGAACTGTGGCACAGTGACAGCCCCTGTTGGCTTCTTTGTTAGTGTGTGTGTGTGTGTGTGTGTGTGTGTGTGTGTGTGCGTGTGTGTGTGTGTGTGTAGGCCTGGGGATACTAGAGAGCAGTAGTGCAGAACAACCACATAAATAACCACTACAGGATGTGTTAGATGGGAGGAGAGATGGAGGGTGTTTGGCTCCCTTTGAAACCTGCTTATAAATATATATTTATATATGTGTGTGTATGTGAAATACCTGCTGAAACATGCATCAAATGTTTCTCACGGAACACACACACACACACACACTATAACACCAGCGATACACTAGGGCATCACACACATGCAGTCATACATATATACACAGCCATGACGCTAAAGCCGGTGCATCAGTCAGACAGACACACTTACACTGGGGAGAGAGAAATTTACAGGCAGCTGCAATGGAGGGTCGCTATGGCAACTGCTTCACTTGGACTTGTTTCCGCCTCTCCTCTCTGCTCTCTCACTGAGTCTCTCACTCTCCCTACACGAGCCACTGTCACGTGGACAAAGTCTCATTGACTGTTGCCGTGGCAACATATTGCTCTCGTGCATCTCTTACCCCGTGATGCCCTTCGCCACATCTCTACCTGAATCTCATTTCATTAGTGGCAAATGACCGTGTACACACTTCCTAACACTCACACACACACACACACACACACACACACACACACATCTCTGCGTCCCGAAGACTGACAGGCGCTGGCATTGTGGCAGACAGAATGCAGATGCGCTGACGTACCCGCCCACACCCACATAAGACACAAACACACACACACACACACACACACACACACACCAAGCAGGCTGTCACAGCTGACCTGTAGACTCTGTGTCCATGGATCAGTTACAGGGCGAATCGTTCGGGCACAGTGACAGACAGGACTGAGGCCCTCAGGGGCTACAAGCTCTCTCTCTCTCTCTCTTCCTGTCCTGTCTAAATGTCCCTCTATCTCTCTGCCTCTGGCTTTTTTGTGTTTTCTATCACAACTAAACTTTAGCGTGCAATGCCCACAGATGGGCCAGTGTTTAGCCACACCCGATCGCCATGTGGGATAAACTCCTTCCAAAAAAAAAAAAAAAAAAAACCATCCCACCTATGGTTCTGTCATTTATCTCCTAAAAACATGCTAATTTTATGCAGCAAGATGCTTCAAAATCTAATCAGATCATCAGCTCTGCTGGGAGAACCTGTGGCGTATGTATAATATTTGTATCATTTGTTTTTCATGAGTTATTTTGTTCACAAACAAACAAAACAGGTGCTGCATGACCTGACACCCTGTATACCATGCACTGTACCATGGAGGCCGTTTGGGAAATGGGACATTGTCCAAATATACACACAAAGCCTCAACAAATCCTAGACATCCTACGCTCAATTGTCAGCAGATGGGAAACACAGACACACAGACATGAGCTGATGCTGTTCAGAGAGGGGCTTATATTACTGTTTACATTTACATGTCCAATTAAAGGGTAGAAGACGATATAAAACTATCTAATTCGGCTGTATTAAGTTGCTGCCAGACCAATCCAATATTATAATGTCGACCTAAGTAAAGGATCAGAAAACTTCTTCCTCCACTCTGAACAAACACAGATGTGAATTACTGCTGATAAGAAAACATGTTGACAGCCGGGCTCTGTTCCTTTCACAATCAAAACAGCACCTCAACATCAACACAAAACACTTCAGACAAAATAGAAATAATAATTAACTAAAAACAAAAACAGGTGAGGAAAATCAAATACCTGAACAATGCCTCCTGAAAAAAAAATGGCTCTATTCAGCAAACACAAACAACAGCAACAAAGACAAAGCAAGATGGCAGAGAGCAGCTGAGGCCTGGTACCCCGAGGAGCTTAGCATGGCTGCTGATCCTTTCAAGCAGAACGGAGACAATGAGATGATTAGGCCTAAACTTGTGTTGAGTGTTCCAGTTTAGCACACCGCCCACTGCTGCCCTCGGAGACGCCACCCTCTGGTCTCCTGATGAGGCGTGGGTCTTCATCTCCACTGCGTTATCAGCCGGCTGATTAGTCATGGGGATGGAGCGCGGTCTGCTGCGCCGCACGCGTCACCGTCAGGTGTTGACTTCATGGGAAGTGATGTTTGCTGTCGGTAAACACTGACACATCCAGCAGAAAGTGGGAGGAAGAGGAAAGATTGATATGTGCTTAAGTGGTGCAGCTGATCTTGAGGGTATAACTACAACTCAAGATTGTCTACATTAATATTTTTCTTGTTTATATATTAGATAACAGCTGAGGGTAAACCAAGGATTAACCTCAACCACATCCTGTCCAACTCCACTTTCATGGGCTCTACAACAGCCGGGGGACGCACAGGGGCTGAGTTTGGAGGACACGACATTTAAAAAGCATATATTACTACAGAGAGCGCAGGAGCCTGCTGAGATATCATCTTCCTATACGTTAAACTGAGCGTGGAGAGATGGGAGCGGAGGGCCTCCTCCTTACAGAGAGCAATAATTAAAAAGATACTGGATCGCGTTGGGGTGAAATGACAATTCGAGGGGGAATAACAGCATATAGAGTTTTATACCTTCTACAAATGATAATTTCTACCTTACAGGCTCAACTTCAGTGTACTTTTCCACCATCTCCATCGCAAGTTTCATTAGTATGTACAGGCCAGTGAGTGTGTGTGTGTGGACGAGAGCACGTGGGTGTGAGGTAGAGATAAATATTGACCTTTTGCGCCGAGGTTCCAAGCGGTAATAATAAGGAAATTGCTCACAGCAAATGATGAACTGTCATCTGTGTGCAAATACAGAGAGGCTCTTTGAACTAGTGGTCTAATTAACAGAAAGGTTACAGAGTGGTGAAAATATTGTAACAGTGTAATGGAGGCAATACATTTGTGCACATTTCTGTATTTCTGTGACCCGTAATTTTAGTCATGACGGACTAAAATTATTACAAAAAGCTTATCTTCGAGGTGCAAGTGAAGCTGTTTAAGACCTACGTGAATACACATATCCAATTTATGTGAATAAATCTATTCCGGAATGAGGCCGTACACTAAATATGCAACACACCCTCCACATTAAGAAAACATTGATTGAAAAATTGATGGAAACATATTTTTTTTGCTAGGGACCTAAACCAAGCCACAACTGTCCAAGGAAATGTCTAAATATTCAGGAGAAAACTTTTTTTTTTTTTTTACATGTTTGATGCACCACGACTGCAGAACTGCAGATCTGATTCCACTGAAGAGTGTAAAAACATTTTTTTTTTTTTTTTTACTTTAGACTTACATCATCTGTCAAATATTATTGATGGAGCTCCACAAATGCCATTGAGGGTGTTCAGTGAGTGATTTTAATCAAAAATAAAGCCAGGAGTCACCAAGGATCTCATACTGCAAACAGGGACTTGCATATTTGCACAAACCTTGAGTTGAAGTCGAATGCACCTGAAATGAACTGCATTCAGAGAAAACCCAGAAAACCTTACAAACTGTACTCCCATCTAACTGTGTGGCAGTCGTTTGCACATGAGATGAATGTGTCTATGAGTGTGTGTGTGTGTGTGTGTGTGTGTGTGTGTGTGTGTGTGTATGTCGGTCAGTAGGAGGTCAGTGGCAGGCTGATGTGATCGAGGGGCTGGAGGTTGAGACAGACGTGCAGTGATGAATGGGATGTAATGAGATGCACAGCAGCAGAGCTGGCCTATAGGCCAGTGAGCCCGGCTAAGGCTTAATCGTTAGAGCGCAATGGATCAAGGCAAAGGCCATACTGATTGCATCTGGGACATGTGTGTGTGTCCATGCACTAGTATTACAAAACTTGTGAGGACCAGTCGGACTCTGGACTCACTTTGGCATAGGCGTTTTTTTTTTTTTTTGAATAATTTTACATTAATGACAAACATCAAATTACAGTATGTGTGCTTTTATGAGTGTTGTTAATGAGCATGGTTTTACTCATTAACAACACTCGTGAACACACTCACTGATGAATGTGTTTCCTGTTGTTACTTCCATGCAGCCAGGTTCGATCTAAGATCAATACAGAATGAAAATTAACTAGCAGCAGTGTGAAAGTTGCTTTCGAATGATCATCCATCACAGCTGACATCATGTCACTTCTAGCTATTCATCCTATTTATTCATTTTTTTGTATTATTGTAGCATATATTATATAAATATTATAATATAAATGCAGTTTAAAATCTCTCTTCTGATATGCGTTCAGTTGCTCACAGAAAACTCTGACAGTCACGACCTGATAGTTAGCTGCGAGATTTACAGCTGCATTTTAAAAAACACACTTGCAGAAAATCAAACCCAGCATACTAACAAGAACCTTTCTTATATGATATCATGGATTTCTCTGCTTTGACACACGTTACCTGAAGCTAACCTGATGTACACCTAAATGCATTTGTTTTCAGTTTTGTGCAAGGACATATGGTGTGTGCTCGCCTCTGGGGTTTATTGGATACTCATATTAAGCGGAACAGATACATGCACTGACATGAAATACTCTGCCCAGAGTGCATGCTTTAGCAAGTTTTTTAGCAAGTTTAACATCAACTTAAATTTGGTTTTCTTGCACTGACAGTTGCATATGTGGGTGTCCAAGAGGCTACTGCAAAGCAATGACAAGGCCTTTGTGTGTTTGGTACATCCAAGAGCCTGAAAACTTAATTTGCTCTGCTTTGAAGAAGCAAAGAAGTGATTCAAAGTCTAAGTTTAAGATCTCTGATTAAAAGAAATCAATAAAAATCATAGAAAAAGCTAAAAACTCCACCTCTCTCCTGTTGTTGGAAACCTCAGTTCGCTCTGTCTGCCTGTGCTTATAACACTGGTGCTTTGGGACCAGCATGGAGTCTGGATGATCCTGGCATTGTTTGTACTCTGTCTATACCAACTTCACCTCTTGCAATGGGGAACAAACACCCACCTTACAGCTCAATATGCTTCTACAGACCAAAACAACAAACCCGTTAGCCCAAAAATAAGCAAACAGCTTCTGCTGAGAGGTATCAGATGTGTCCGCAGTATCCATCTAGTGCTGTATAACAATTACCAAGTTTAATAAGTAGATAAGTATTGTTCAAACTAATTTTTGGTGATGTTAAATGTCATTGAAACATGATCCCAAAAAATGCTTTTCGTTCAATGAAGCAAGCTAGTTAATGTTGTGGTGGTTACAATGTGCTGAGCATCTGCACCTTTTACCACAAACTGTATATAACGATGATCCGTGATGTCAGTTATAGGTTTCTGAAGGGCCGTTTTGAAGTGGCACTCTTGGCAGTGCCTGACTCCGCCTACCTCCCAGCTAATCCCAAAATGGGTAAAGAGGTGGGGCGTGAATCCAAGACTTTTGCCCCATGCCGGTTTGTGCGCTCACCCACCTGTCACTCAAACCGGCCACGCCCTCATCTGTGCATAACTTTAAGCCTGAATAAAATTTAAGTTCATGAACGAGTTGGACATTTTAACATGGGAATCTATGTGGATTGACTCACTTCTGGAGGCAGCATCAAGTGGTCATTTGAGGAACTGCACTTTTCCCGTAGCTCCCTTTGTATTTGGAGCTCAACATCTCCTGCGACTACTTCCCCTTCCCCAAAGCAGACAGCAGTGCTTCTCCTCTCCCTCAGCAGATTAAGTGTGGGCAAGGAAAAAAAAGAGTAAAGGAGAGAAAAGAGACGACCACTGGGAATAAGAATAGCCGTCCTGGCCTCTCTTTCAACAACATGCTCTTATTAGACTCAATAACATCTCCAAAAAACACAAGTACTCCTCTCTAATTTTCTCTGCCTGTCCATCTATCCCTCTTTCTTCTGCCTCTCACTCTTGTCACCAGCAAGTGCTCTCCCCTCTTCCTCTCCGGCTTCCTGTTGCTCTCAATCTATTTCACATTCTTTATCTTTCGCTCTCGTTCTCCAGCAGCCACCACCACCCTGGCCCCTCTCATCTTCTCCCTCTTGTTTGTTTTCTGATCTCCATTTTCTCTGTGATTCCCCATCTCTTTTCATCTCTTGCTCTTTCTCCCTCTGTCTTAATCTACCACTGGCTAGCCTCTCGCTGTGAGAGTCTATTTGTAACCCCTCTCATACCTCGGATACAAGCCCAGCATATTCAAGCTTCTTGTTTTTATTCCAATTGCACTGAGTAGTCTCCCTTTCTGTTTCTCTCTCTTTCCATATCTATTTGTCCTCCTTTATCTTTTTCTCATCTCTCTGTCATAGGCTTTTGTAGCACTTCTATTGTTAAATTATATCTCTCAGCCCCTCCTCTCTCCCATCCGTGTTATAAATAGTGGTTGGATTAGGCTGACTTTTCGTTTTGCTCACTATTAGGGAGCAGATCAATTCCACAAATTGAGTGGATGGGGAAGCAAATACACACACACACACACACACACACACACACACACACACACACACACACACACACACACACACACACACACACACACACATCCAGGCACATAGCCCTTCTGTCCTCCAAAATGCCACAGTGACAAAGACGACACAAACACAGGCATTGTCCGTGTTTTCCCACTGCTGGCTCTCTCTCTTTCCCCCTCATAACAGTCTTCTTCTTTCCATTTTCCACATCCCTTTCTTTCAGCCTTAAGCCTGTTGGACTTCGGCTGACCCCTCTCCTCCTCTTCCTCACTTTCTTTTCCCTTTTTCTCTAATGCCACATTCCTTACGCTTGACCAACAACAAAATACCCTAATTTTTAGAGTGTCTCTGTGTCCATGTTCATTTTATCTGAAGTACCACGTAAAACACAAAAACACACTCAACCACACGATTGCTCCTGTAAACAACAATATAATAATCAAAAATGACTATTCATAAAGAACCTAATGTCCACTTAACACCAGAATTTTAAAATTTTTATTAAAACTAATGCATTTGCTGCCATTATGCACCTGTTTTGTGTCATAAATGACACTTACTTCTAGATGCTCAAAGACAGTCTAAGCTGTTAATTGTTTAAAGACTACCCACAGCCTTTTAGCTTAAAGACATCCTACATACATATCGCTTAAAGTTTCCTCGGCCGCCGAACGTGGTTTCTTGTCGGGAGCATGTGGTGGTGATTGTCGCTTAACAAGAGCTTCGGCCATTGTTGTATATATAATACAAGAGGTTATGATACGCCCTCTGAGCAGCGCTACGTCTTCAGGGCACATTTGAGCACGTGCCAGAGTTTTTTAACTCTTGTTCAGTAGAAGGACAGACGTGATAGAGACGAGACTTAACATAGGCGTTGCTTTCCACAAGCTCCCACAAGCTCCCACAGCTCTTGGAGAGTAAAGGAATGAAGTCTGATGCTGAACTCGCAACGTTTCTTCTACAGTGGGAAGTAAACATCTGTTAATGCTAATGTTAGCTATGCAGCAATAGCAAAACATACAAATAGCTCCGTTAAAAACTATCCTGGCTCATTATCTCTTGCAGACAACTGCAACTCCTAATTACTTAAATCTGTCCACACTGCTTACTTATTACTTACCCGTAAGCCTTATTGTTTAAAAAAACTATTCTACCTCTTGCATATCAAGCCTTTTAGTTGTGCATGTGTTAACTATGTCCCTCTTTCCTCATAAGAAAATAAACAATCTGCTAAAGTAAAGACATTTTTCTTACATACACAAGAACTTTATTCAGTCAGGGCTTGTTGGTTAATGGTAAGAAGTGTGAAGATGAGGGCTTGGAGTTCAGATGTAAATTTTTCTCCATATATTTTTGTGCACAATAGGTGGGAACACTCATAAACTGGCTCGAGGTTGAATTACTTTTACCACCAATAGAGAGTAGCAATATGGATTTTTGTATAGTGTATATGCTGCAGGTTATTTTTTTTTAAAGTGCACTGGAATGAATGTGAATGGAAGGCTCTCAAGCAATCATGCATGTACATAAATGCACACGCATTTCTTCCCATTTGCACATTCGTGTATGTCTATGAATAAAATGTGATCAACCATGCTCCAACTCTCATCCTCGTCTCCCTCCTCGTCTGTCCTCTCGCAACCTCTCATTATCCCCAATTCACCTCCATCTCTCTCAGCCTCTCTACCATCGCTACTTCCCTCCCTCCTTTAACGATCTGGCCATTACCGGGGCTGCCGTTCCAGCCCTGGTTTCACGGGGTGTCTGGGGTCTAATTGGGACTGAATGAGTGTGAGTGTGTGTTGTTGTGCGGCCTCATTGACACAGGCTGGGATCCAGGGGCTAGCTCGTCCACCCCCCCACCTCCCACCCCCCACCCCCCCTATGGAGATGTACTCCGAGCGAGTCTTCACACACAATCACACACTCAGAATGCATGTTTGCAAGAAAACGGAGCCGTGTTTAATTCCTTCACCTCTACGTTTGACTAAACTTAAACTCTCGACTTGTTTTGATTTAGTAAACTATGTAAATATACGTTTTAGATGAGAACTGTACACGGTTGGCCCTTCACTGCTGCAGCAATATATTAAATTGAGAATGACTGCAAACTTAAAAACCCCCAGCATGAAAAAAAAAACAAACTCTATCTTCTATTCAAGCCACACAAGAACAGAAGTCTGTGCCAGCAGACGTTCGACAACTCAAAATGTCCCTTTCATTTGCTGAGGAATTATATCAGTATATCCACTACATCACCTCTGAGCACTGAATCGGTCATTGTGAGACGTGACTGTTGTTTGTCTCTGTTTCAGTTTGTTACCTTGAAGATTTCAGGAGAGCGCACATTTCAAGCTTCCAAACTGCATGTGAGAATTCACCTTAGGCAAGTTCTCTGTCGATAACACATCTTTTCTAATGAATGAGCTGGACTGTGCTGAGAGCAACAGAGTGGTTTTAATGTAGGTTTTCTTCTAGTCTTCTATTTTAGATCTATTAATTCTACTGTTACTCTTGCATTGGACGGCATGTTTCTAGCTTCTCCATCTTTTTTATTGTGTCAGTTTCAAGGACGCGTCATGAGAAAAAGACATCATTTTCTGTCACTTTGTAGTCTTTGTGCAACTCTCTGTACATGTTTTGTGTCTCTTTGTAGCTGTTTTGCATCTATTTTGGTTGTTATGCGTCTCTTTGTGGTTGTTTTGCGTCTCTATAAGTCATTTTTTGTCTCATTCTGGTTCTTTTGCTTCTCCTTTTGTTGTTTTTGTGTCTCTTTGTGGTCATTTTGAATCTTTTTATCGTTTTACTTTCCAGCAAGAAAATAGCCACTTCAAACAGAGGCTCTGGCACAGGGGTCCCCTGACCTCTCTGACCCCTGGGCCTGTGCTAGATAGACCTGTTCAGTTATCTATCTACGATCAGTTCTGTGCAATGTACTGTAAACGCAGTGTGTCTAAAAGCAGTTACACAGTGAAGTCTAGTTTGGGAGACTGCAGATTGCAAATGTACACTTCCCCTGATGAAGAGATAAATACAAATAAACAGGATATTCCGTTTTCTGCTTATTTCTACGGTTGTAATTTCATTTGTCTTTGAACTGCTCATGTTAAGGTACCGCTCACAGATCTGATCTCGATAACATTAGAACATGCACAAGCCACATAAACAAAGACGCTCGTTGTGTGTTTTGGCATATTACCTGGTGGAAGTAATATATTCTTTTTCGATTTGTGAGCGCATGAGTTCCAGCAGGACGAGCACAGAAACAATAAATTGGGTGTAGAGAGCCTCGGCTGTCGTCTCCATTCAGACACCAGCGTTCCCATTAAGTAATGCTGTCAGCTCTGCCACTACCCACTGCTCTCCATCTCATACATAACAATACCTCCTTAATTGGAATGCTACTCCGACAGTTACAATACAATCCAGGTGAAAACGCACAAACACAGCGAGTACAAAGTGAGAAAGAGGCAACACAGGCTGGGAATAAAAAAAAATTAATTAATTAAAAAAAGCAGCGGCTGGTCAGAGAGAGGGGAAGTTTTGTAACTTAACAAAGCGACTGAGCTCAACATACAACAGCAGAACTCCATGTGTGCGTGCAATGAGAGAATTGATTCATCTGTCATGCTGCTGTGTGAGAGTGTGTGAGTCCTCAGCAGGTATGCAGTTTGAGCTGTGATCTCCGGGATCCACCATACAGCGGCACCGGCAGGAGCCTGGCTACGATTCACCACGGGGGTGTGCGTATTGATGTGAGAGTGTGTTCAGTCGTTGGTTTTTAATCAGACATTTCTACATGCACGGGGATCTTCCTGTTTGTGGCCCATGTTACCCCAGGGGAGAGGTATGTCTTATCAGCAGCCACTTATCTCATCTTGTCTGTCCTGAACGTTATCCTGACAGCGGAGAAGCAAATTCTACTTTTTCTCCAGAGTTGTCAGAACCCTTTGCTCTGATTGGTTTTCCAATTTAGCTTGACCACACCCATATTCCCTCTGTATCTATGGAACTAAACCAAAATGAATACTAGTGAAAGTCATTAATTTAATGTTTTAAATCATCTTGGAATATGACGATATGATATGATCATATGATTTTTTCCACCTGTAGCCCCACTTGAAAACAACTGTGTTAAATCTATGATGATCCAGAGTCCAAAATGTAGTTTTTCTTTCCACAAATTGGAAATATAGCATGTTTTGTGTCTCTTTGCAGCTGTTTTGCATCTATTGTGGTTATTTTGTGTCTCTCGGTAGTCATTTTTTGTCTCGTTGTAGTTGTTTTGCTTCGCTTTTTGTTGTTTTTCGTGTGTCTCTTTGTAGTTTTACTTTCCTACAAGAAATAGTCACTTCAAACAGAGGCTCTGGCACTGACCCCTCGGACCCCCTGGCCCTGTGCTCGATAGAGCTTCTCAGTTATCTATCTACGGTCACTTTTTTGTCATGTTCACGTACCTGCTAAGAATATTTTCACTGACAAAATTATTAACATACATTATAAAAATAGGTCAGTGTGCTTGACTCAGCTGATGTTTGAAATTGGGCTTATTAATCATTTACTCATCAATTGATGTTGGTTTAATTAACATTCAATCTTATTTCAGATATTTCTGGTGTTTGTGTGTGTGTGTGTGTGTGTGTGTGTGTGTGTGTGTTCTTTTGAATATAAAACTAAGATCCTGATCTTTGCCTTCACCAAGTGCAGTGAGAGAACACAAAAACAGGCTTCAGTTGCTCTGAGCTAATATTGTATTTTAAGGGAGGATATTGTAGGAAAACAAACATGATGTCTGTTGTTGAATATTGGACTGATTCAGTCAGTATGACAGTTTCTCATTGAAAATGTTTCCTCCAGCTGCATTATATTTCTCTCTAAACATATTTGCTGTTGCAAATTAGTAGCATATAAACTTAATTTCCAGAAGACAGATTTTCAAATATCTGTTCAATGTTAATGTTTAATGTTTCTGTCTTTGTTCGGTTTGAAACAACACATTAGAACAGACAGAATTAGAGCACTGGAGTCTTTTTCTTTCAGAATAAAACCTTCAAATAAATGCCAGATATTGCTTGTGCTTGAGTTCTCAGATGGCAGCATGGGGGGAAAGAGTGATTATTAAGACACGACTAAAGATGGTTGGCCATGGTTGAGTCTGGCTCTAAAGTCTCCTCCATCAACCACCCCTCCCTCCGTCCATCTGTCATATTAGAACAAATGTCCTAGACAATGTTTACAATACAGCATTTCCAATACAAGGTTATGGGAAAAGGGATGTTGACATAAATAGCAGAGAAGCTGTAGCCACTGAGGAGGTCAGATGTCATGGATCATCATCCGTCCGCTATCGGTTGTGCGGCGTCTTTTCCTTCTGCAGGTAGAACTACACGGCGCTCGCATCATTTTTGGTTCCGCTCCCATTTCACAATGTGCACACTTCAGTGAGAGTTACAGATTTAAATGCTCCCTTGCTTCTCTCTTATGCTCGACTGTACATTTCAGCCGCTAAACCGCGTGGCACCCGACCGTTAATCTAGAGTATAATACCGCAACGCTCCTCTAATACTACTGATCTCACTAGTGCTTGCTGGGAGGTCTTCTCTGCAATGCATTTTGACAATCCCAAACTTCATTTGTTTCAGTGAGCACTTTAAAGTTTATTGATTTGGATTAAATAGACCCACAATAGCTCTTGGCTAGCTCAAAGCCAGCATTGGGGTATTCACTGAGGTCCTCACTGAGGAGAGAAAGAGGAGCTGAGCCAGCCTTCAGTGTTGCTTCCCTCAGTCCCTTATAGCCATTACACATGGCAATAAACCCAGCCAAGTGCAAAACAAAAAAAAAAAAAACTGTGTTGAGCTTTTTCCCAAGCTCTAAGCTAGCTGACAGGCGACACAGCGCCAACTACCTCTCTCTTTTTCCCCCCATTTCTTTCTTTCTTTCTTTCTCAGTGGCTGTCCCGCTCCATCTCTCCTGTACCTTCAAATCCTTTTCATCCCCGTCCCTTCTTCAGCCTCCCTCCTTTCCCCTCCTCTTCACTTTCTTTGTCTTGTCAAAGTGTTTCAAGCTCAATAAAATATTATCTGTCAGCGTGCGACGGAGTAGGTGTATTCGACACGATATTGACACAACCTTGACACGACGTGGGCCGAGCGTCGAGGTAATGGGGAGGCAGGGAGCTTCGGCAGCAAATAACCAACAGGTCCACAGAGAGACGGAGAGATAGAAAGAGACAAGAGATTGAGTCTCTGTAGTAATGTTAAAATAAAGTTGATTTGACAGTACTGTTGATCCTTTACTGCAGAAGAAGCTATTCTGTTCTGTGCTGGGATTTTTTTGTATCATTTTTTGTCACGCTAGTGTGTGTGGTTTCCTGCGCCACAATGTCCTGTTCTGTTGTTTTATTTTACATTCTCACATCAGTTCTGCTCCTTACTGTTTTTTTCTTTCCATTGTCCTTTCATCATTTTTCAATATACTACCCAATCTTGTCCATGTGCCACCTCATTCCATTCAAAATCCTCTTATAAAGTAATTTGTACTCAGCACATAAGGATGTAAAAATTGCGGAGAGAAAAAAAAAAAAAAAAAAAAAAATAGAATGGAGGCCAGCCTGCACATTTTCCACTGCTGATTGCTCACAGTTTCCTTGTCCTTTTGTATTTCACAATTTAGAGATTTGGCTTTTAGAATGTGTTATTATTGTACATTGAATATTACACTGTGTCCATCGTGAAAAGCCTACAGGAAATGGGAAGATTTAGCAGGAGAGCATCTCCCTGGATGCTCTTAATTATATGAAAAAGATTAAACGTTCCAAGTCCCCGTCCTCGCATGGCGCTGTTTTCCCAAACGCGGGGTCGTGAGTGAGTGGTGTGACAGAGGGTGTGTGTGTGTGTGTGTGTGTGTGTATGGGGGGGGGGGTTAGAGCAAAGTGTGTATGTCTGAGAGCACGAACAGAGAAGCCGATATGACGAGATGCTGCATTGCCCACAGGCCAGCGTCTGTTAGCAGAGTTATAACCACAGTGGAAACGCCACATAATACAGAGAGACAGAGAGAGGAGGAAGATGAAGAGGAGGAGGAGGTGGAGGTGGAGGTGGAGGGGAGAGAGTAACAGGCAAAAAGAAGAAAAAAAAAAAGAGGAGGAAATTGAGAAAAATACATTGATGCAGACAAAAACAGAGTGGAGACAAAAGCCTGTATCTGTCTCACACTGACAACAACAAACTCTTATTATTCCTCCACACCATCCACCATCTTGCCATCCAGGAGGGAGCATTGTAAATGTCTCCTTTTGTTTCTCGCTGACGTGTCTCTGTAATAAAGCCACTCTAGCTCTCTGTCTTTCATCTAGCTTGCCATCAACAAACACAAAGCATTAAGACTCGACTTCCTCTGGTGCTGCTATAAATCTAACCGACGCCCCTCTACGTCTTTTCGTCCATTTTTTTCTTGTCTTCCACTCTCTTCCTCTCTGTCCTCTCTCCCCTCTGTCTCTGCTGATATTCAGTGCTCAGTAATCATGTGAAATTAACTCGCAGACTAAAAGTAATCTTTGGCAGCCAGAAATATACGTTTTCCTTGTGAATACTGTATGGCATCCAAGTCATTTTCTGCTATTATCCGACATATTCAATTAAAAGGCATTAATTAAAAGCTGATTCAGTAAACCATGCTCGCTCATCCAGCCAGTGGAGAACCACTTTCTGTAGAGCCACTGTTGCAGGCAGTTCATCAAAAGCCTGTTTGATACAGAGCCATTGTTTTTTCTTTGAGCATAACAGTAGCAGGGACAGTAAATTTTACAGATACTTTTTCACAAGAATTTGGTGCCTGGACAATTTTTATTTCAGACCCTGAATGCTGTGCAGTTAAGTATTTTGTTCAATTAATTAGAGCATATGTTGTTTATAATAGCCTGGATGAAATAAATCATTTCCTAATTGTATCATATCGTTTCATGCTGTGTCGTATCGTATCGTGTCATGTCGTATCGTATTGTATCGTATCGTATTCTTTTACTGTCATTGCTGCAGATACATTTCTAATGGATTAATACTTCGCATTGCACAGACTTTACTGTCCTGGATCAAAATATCAAAATTATACTTACAATTAGCAGTATACAGAGTGGTTGTTAGATAATAATCTAGTTTGTGGTCAGAAAACATTGTTTATCTCAGCTGCAATTAAATCTGTTTAAACACAGAAACTCTATTTTTGTTTGTTTTTCAGCTGAGAACATTTAAAAATATAGACCTTTAAAGCTGCACTAATCAATATTTTTATATTTTATATTGATTCATTCATATAATCATGCGTAATGTGAAAGAGGTCACTCATAGTAACAAACCCACAGATAATAAGTACCGCAACTCCACCCATCAATCATGTTTCCAGCATCAGCGTGAGGCTATTTTCATTAAAAAGGCTCTGATAAATCTACTGTAAACAGCCCAACACCACAGTTAGCAACGCGCTGGTGAAAGGAGCTAAGCATCTAGCAGCTAAAGATCCAGATCCAGATTTTTCTCAGGAGTGGGTGCAAACCAGGCAATATCTGACCCTCAACATGTGGCCAGAAACATGGCTTCATTCAATTTGATAGTGCTAGCAGGTTCCAGTCAATTTGGTTCTTATTCAAATATGGATAATAAAACTTACCTATCATTATTATTATTTTAATACAGTAATTTTCTGACCTTGGTTATCTATTCACCAGGTATAAACTAAATCCTACTGATCTTTTCATTTCACTATAAAAGTTTCCAGTTCACCTTAGCCTTGCTCAGATCGCACAGCACTCTAATTAAACAAATCTTTTTATCTAAGTGCACCTTAATAGACAGTACAGTCTACATTTATATAGAATAAAGCCAACGTCCCTTCTAAAAATGAACTCTTTAACAAGTGTGATTTCATCAGGCATTAGAAATTACAATTAAGTATGAAATTCATCATAAAATGACATTTCTGTGTGATTAATGTAGTAAGAGCTGCATGTAATAATACATATGGTCTGCATTAATCTTGTATTTGGACTTCTCATCCAGCGAGAGGGTCTTAACAGAAAAGAAGGCTCCATTTCATCTATAAACTTTATAACTCACTGTTTCAGTGATTCTATAATTCCTGGGAATATAACAGCATCATCAGAGGTAAAATCTAAAAGCTCTCACTGCATCAGTTGATTAATGATACCCAATATTATACTGTAATTAAACACCCAGCTGGACGGTTCATGTTCTTATCATCACTGGTGATGAAGAAAATTGACTGCGTTATTGGAAAAAGCCAAAGCCTCTTTCAATCCTTTGCATGATATACACGTTTAATGTTGGAAAAATCGACATTTTGCCTTGAAAGGATCATAAACATTTCACTCATGTGCAGGATATCTGAAGAATATTTGAAGTAGCAGTTAAACACAGTAGCATACATTTTCTTTTCCGTCCTTTTCCTTTTTTTTTTAATCATCATTTATCCCCACTTACCCCCTGTAGCGCTATTCAATCCTCCCTCTTCCATTTTATTCAGGATAAAAGATAATGAAGCAGTGGAGAGTTGACCCGTCGTACTTTATTACACAATATTATAAATTTAGTCATGAAGCTGGAATACAAAAATTGCTTAAACTATGCCTTCATTATTGCATTGTTTTTTCCTTCCTTCCCATCAGTATAGTCATAATGGATGTAAATAATAAAACATGTAAGTCGTTAAGGAAGTTATCCCTGTACTACACTGTTTAATGCACAATGATGTAAACTGTAATGCCATCAACTCTACTTAATCTTTGTCTGTCAGTTTGGTTTTGATGGAGCGTTTCCTGTTAAGGGGGTTTGTGTTGTGTGGCCCTGTTTATATTACGCTGTGTGCGGTTGAGTGTGTGTGTGTGTGTGTGTGTCAGAGCGAGGTGACATTGTTCTTGGCAGAAATATGTTCCCGGTTTGGGGCTCAGGTGGTTCTGGTTTGTCTCTGATCAGAGCTGACACACAGGACTGCACGGTAACACACTCTCGCTGTCTCTGTCTTGATTTAGCTCAGTCTCGCTCTGGTTTGTAATCCCCCTCCTCTCCACACACACATATACACACTCAGCCCTATGCACAGAGCTGTGCTGTGAGCTCTATCAGTCTTTTTTGAACACCAACACTGAGCAGCACTGCAGCCTAACAGCATTTGCTCTCTCACACCTGATGCAGGAGCAGAGAGCGAGCGGCCGCCACTGCTGCTGCTGCTGCTGCTGCGTGAAGCCGTCTAGCTGGGTGCAGGACGCTGCCTTAATTCCTTGTTGCTCTTCTTGAGTGTACAGTACGTCCTTCTTCTACTTGAATAGAATAGCTTATGAATAGGTTTCTGCATGGCCTAGAATATACAGCTTAAAAGCATGCCAATTTGAAAAGGCTGTTGATACGCAGCTGAAAGAATGAGGACAAAATGGTGGACAGAATGGATGAACTGACTGTGCTCGCTGCGGCTGCGATCAGATAAAAGCTGGCCGTGCAGTTTTTAAGTTCTCTCATTGAGAACTGTCCACCATGTTAAGGATGTTATTTGGTTGCTTAGAAAAATAATAATTAAGGAGCCAGCAGAGGCGGGCTCACGTCAGCTTAATGGAAGATTCTTTACACTCTCTGCACTCCGAGTTTCTTACACTGAAATCTTTATTTGAGCAACAATTCAAACACTGCAGGTCTTTGACAGGCAGCGGTTCATCGCCTTAGGGTGGAACAAAGCACAGGTCAGGCTTAGCAGCGGCGTGGAATCAGAGTGCATGTACCGCAGCCCTCAGTATGTGTTTGAATCATTTCCACCAGGTAGGATGCAACCAAAAGGACATATGCATTAATGTATTTTTACACAATGTAGACATTGTAGCAGTGCTACTTTTGCTTTGCATTGTCCCTAGAGTAAAAGAGCACTTCTTGTGCATCAAATGAGCCATTGTTTCTATCCATTTTTTAATGTTTCAAGTTACAAGTATCCTGTTGACTACTTAGCTGAAACACACTGTTGTTGTGTTTCATTACAAGACACTAAGGTCATGTCCGCTGAACAGTGTCTGGAAGTTTTTGGTATTTTGACAGAGGAGCGGTTTATATTCTACAGTTAGATACGGCAGGTTGGGAGAGCTGATTCAGATTATTATTTAGACTAAATATATTTAAAAGTCCCATATTTTACACTTCTCCTATGTTTTAATTTAAGTGTTGATCCATAAGAAGATATATTTGTGGTTTTAAGAAGCAAAAACCATCTCAATGTAGTTTTACATCTCCTCTCTCAGGGTTCTCCCTGGAGCTCTGGTAACAACAGGTTGGGGGAATATAGCAGATTTCAGGTAAACCACATCCAGCAAGGTTGGATGGTGGGGCCAGGTTGGCGGGGATTGGGGCGTGGCTGAGAGCGGTGACTGCTTTATTGTGACATCACAAGGTTACAGAAGTCCTGACGGCTGGTTTTAAGGCTCAGTGTCTGAATACAGGCTGTGTGCATTTCTCTGTGGACTGAGCGCTTTGATACTTTCACAGTATTAATATAGAACCTAGACCTGATCTATAATCAAAAATGACATGGAAATCTACCTTTATACAATATGGGACCTTTAAAGTAATCTTTCTAGAAATGTTTTATGACATATAAAATACATAGGATTAACACACCTGTATAGTGAATTGTGTCTATTTTTTTCCACAAAAGAGTTCAATTAAATAATACTGACATAAATTCTACTATCTCTCCTGTAACAATAAAATCAATATATCTAAATATTATTCATTTTAAAAGTTTACTAGACCCAATCTGTGTCCGGCTTCACTGAGCACAGCCTTCTAGTATCAAACTGTGCAAATACATTATTCTGCACAGTGAAGCTCAAACACCCAAGTGAAGTACCAATAAGCAAAACACATTTTTTGAGTGTAGGAAGACTTTAGATGTGAATGTTTTGGGGCAAATAAATATAATGGAGGGAGTCAGTGTTTTTCCACGAGATTTATATCCCAGGAGAAGGTGGAGAGGCTTTAAAAAAAATAGTATTTAGACCATCATATCATTTTACAGGCTGATAACTGATGTTTTTTTGTCTTGTACTGGGGGACTTTAAAATCTTGGCTACGACCCTGATTACCACTGCAACTAATGGGGCTGTGTTGGAGCTAATTTCCTTTGAGAGCAGGTTGTATTCTTCACAGTTTTGTGTAGTTGTATGCGCAGGAGATTATCTGCATCTGCATTGTTAGACAGTCCATGTGTTTATTTGTCTTCCCATGCAAGGATATTAAGTCTATCTTCGTGCTTGAGAATTATTTTTAGTATCAGAAGCTGAATCCTTTTGGTTTTGTTCAGGGACTCCAGTTTTGCCCCTGTACCTGAGATGAATTCCAGTTTGAGTTTTTGTATCTCGAGTTAGTGTAATGGGATTAGCGGGTTCCCAATCAAATGAGGTTAATTACACGTCACGATGAGGGATGAAAGACATATTTAGAGGAAAGGGAGGGAGGGAGGGGGTGGGGGGTGGGGGGGGGCTTCTTGACTGGGCTTGACTTGCTTCGACTGCTTGCTGACTGCGGCAGCTCAAAAAGTTGTGTCTGTGCCAGCGCGTTTGATCACCAAGAAAATCCTCTTGTGTCAAACTTCCTCCAACTCCCAACTTCAAAAAATACCCCAAATCAAAGAGCATCACGGAGCAAGAAAAAGATTCACCCGCACAACCCTCAAAATAGCATAAAGAGAAATATGTATCAAAATATCATCAGTCATCTTTTTCTCCAAGAAACAAGTCCAAAAGAACAAGGACGAGGGGAGGTTGATGAAAGTGCAGATAAAATCACCTCCGCAGTGTATGTGCTGCAGGTAGGAGATAAATTAACAGACGGCTGTGCGTCCTGTGTCCTTATTCTAGCAGCCGATTAGACTCAAATCTTCCAGAGCGGGGCATGAGTGTCCTTGGATGTCCCCAAATTTATTTATTTTTTTCCCTTACTTGATTTGATGTTATCATCATTGACTTGGAATAGGGCTAGCTTAATATTTGTGTCGGTCCTTACTCAATAGCAATTTCATCCTTGAGCTGGGGATTGAGGCGCAATAATAATGCACCTCATTGTGTAAGCTCGTCTCAATAGGTGCTTTGTTGCTCAAAATCCAGACAACAATTTGGTTTTGGGGACAATGCTGTTAGTTGGCCAATGTATTTTCAAGGGCACAGTGGTGATGATGATGATGTCCAAGGCTCTCTGTTATTTGAGAGCAAGATAAGGACCTCTGGAAAACACACACAACAGCCTGGAGATGGCTTTATGATGAAGGGTATCTGTGTTCCATCAGCCAGGCGTTAGGATCATCAGATGTTACATAAGCCTACTGATTTGCATGGGAAAGGCAGCTTTTTTAATTGCAACGGTCAGCACATACACTTACACCAACACATCGGTATGCATCTCATATCCAAAGTCCCACCTAAGAGATGTTTGACTTGTGTGTGTGTTTTCCACTCTACTGCATGTGTACACATCCCCCAAAAAGACTTCAAAACAAGAAAAAAGGAAAAACATGCAACAAAAATACCTTCGTCTCGAGGCTTGTTCATTGAAGATTCATCATGTTTTTTTGTGAGCGGACCTAGGGTTAAGAAAAAAAGGGGGGAAAAAGAGAAAAGAGAAAATTCAAAAAAGATTACTGGCAAAAACGGAAAAAAAAAGAATATCAAAAAAAGAAAAGAAGCAAGAGCAAAAAGGACAAATCAGCAAGAGTTCATGTTTGCTTATTGTTTTGTTTTTTTCTTTCTTTTTTTCCTTTAAAAAGAGTACAAAAACAAAAACAAAAGGCATCACAGACACAGATTTATCACAAGAAAAGACACAAGATCAAAGAAAACTGTTGTTTGGATGTGATTTCCTTCTCTCCCCCTGCAGAAGAAAATGGCTGCCATTGTTTATGGTTCCTCTTCCTCTCTCTCTCTCTCTCTCTCTCCTTTAAACCCTGTTCATTGCCTGAGTCTAAATTTTGTAGGACCAAGGTGGGTGGGTGGGGGGGGTGGGGTTAAGGGTTGGGGGGGGGCAGGTTAAGGGGTGGAAGAGGGGAACGTGGAGTCATAAGGCCTCTGTGGTTTGAAGAACAGGACCCAGCCCTCTCCTCCCACAACATGACCAGAAAAAAAGACAGATTTGCTTTTTGTGTGTTTTGAAAAAAGAACAGGCAAAGAAGAGGACACCTATAGGAAGAACGGCGAGTTTGGGTCCTGATGCTCAAACCGCAAAATTCTAATGGTGACATTTCAGCAGTGAAAGCACACACACAGAAAATTTTTGAAAGGGCTGTTGCACAACATGAATCAGTTTAAAACCTTTTTAGAGAGACACACTCAACACAAAGACACCTTTAATTAGACAGCACCGGTAAGCAGATAGACAACGACCCTGTAATGGTAAAAGGCATGTTAAACATGTTTCAGATAAAATAGGGCACAGGTGTTTTTGTGTTTCGGAGTGTATGCGTGTGTGTGTGTGTGTGTGCGTGCGTGTGTGTGCGTCTGTCATTATTTAGTGGTTAAACCAGAGAGTTATTCCCCAGGCGGGTAAATAATTACATAGCACAACAGCAGTGTGTCAATTTGAAATGACAAGTAAGCGTGACGCTAATTGCGCAGAGGAGTGCAGGTAAAAGGTGAATGTAATTTGATCCCCATCTGCCCACTGGCTGTTTTTGGTAAATTAAAAGAGTGGCAGGGAGAAAGTGAAGAAGACAGAGAGAGAGAGGGAGAGAGAGAGAGAGAGAGAGAGAGAGAGAGAGAGAGAGAGAGAGAGAGATGCCCACAGAGGAAAGAGAGAAATATAACCTCCTTCTTGCATCCCTTATAATTGTATTTTTTGTTTGTTTGTCTTTTGACGAACTGTTGGAGTGCGGGTGGTTTCTTTATCATCAGCCTTCATAAGTGTTGTCATATGCGTCTTCTGATTCCTCTGACTCGTACTCAGGAAGGCGTTAAAAAGAAAAACGCTACAGAATCAGCTTTAACTTCTTCACCCTCTCACCAGTCACTTCCCCTTGACCTTCATTCATGTACACATTTTAACAAAAAAGGAAACAAGTTGGTTGTGACAAAAGCTATGTATGTTCACCTCATCTTTCAGAGGGTGAAGTCGGTACCTCTTCACCTCAGCTTTCAGAAAGTGAGTACAACTACAAACGTACTCTTCACCTTTCATCGCTTTCACTTTCATCTGATAAATCCACTTTGGGTTTTTGGCAAAGAAACTGGATTTTTTTGTTGAATTTGTGGGAAAGAAAAAAGATCATATAAAATAACATTTAACTGGCTTAAAAAGAAGAGTGTGACCTGTGTGAAGAGAGTTTTTGTACACGTCATAAGGAGGAGGTGTTTGACACTAGAGACCAGGTACGGCATCACAGGTGTGGATGGGTTACAGAGAAAAAACAGCCTGGCTAAAGACGGTGAGGCTGTGCTGACACACAAACTTAATGTTAAGTAAATGCTAACATCAGCATACTAATATGCTCAAAAATGACAATGGTAACATGTTTTGCAGGTTGCAACATTTTGTAATTAGCACGAAGCACAAAGTACAGCTGAGGCTGATGGGAATGCCAGTTTTATTTCATTTTTTTTTTTACCTAAAAGCTGAGGCTTGCACTATTTCCCCAGTTTGTTAAACCCTGAAAAGAAGGTTTATTACATCTTTGACGGGATTTCAAAACTTGAAGACTGAACTTTATAGTATTTTCTTTGGTGTCTAGAACCCGAGAGCAGAGGTCACTAAAACTTGTAGCTGCAGCCTGACAGCTGAGGTTTATGGTATTCTTCAGGAGAAAAATCAGGTAGATTGTTGAAAATGAAAGTTCACTCTTTACCTTGGAAACAGTAGTTTTACAAAAATAAATAAATGTATATAGCTCAAGGTCCACTTACTAGCTTTTCCTGGAGCTTGTTAACAGTTTTGCTCATTGATGTAGACCACCATTTGCTGAAGAAAAATGTAAGATGTAGTCGAAAGCCACGAAGAAGGTAGTAAGTGGATCATGAGTTGAGATTTTCTTTTTATTCAGACAGGTAAATGGAAGTAAGGGAAGTAAGAATTATAACACAAAACCCTTGGCAGTAAAAACGGCATCATCTTGCAGCACCTCATTAACTAACAGTTTATTACATGAGGATTGTATAATATTAGTTACACACAGCACAAAACAACTCATGACATGTTAACGATTGGCACGTGCCAAATCTTTGCGATGAAAAAGTTTCAACAGTAACCTGCCTGTCAAAGAAACAAGAACAACCTTTTTTGTGTGTGTGTGTGTGTGTGTGTGTGTGTGGGGGGGGTGAAATAGGGAAAGCTAAAATCAAGCAACCATTACCAGGCCTGCAGAAAAAGTGTGAAAACTGAGCTTGATTGACATCTTTTTTTTATTCTTGCGGCGAGTGGGCGAGGAGCCTTAGCAGTTTGAATCAAGCTGAGCGACAAAAAAAAAAAAACAGCTGGTTTTCTTGACATTTTAAACCTCTTTTCCCAATCAAAGGAGCTGAGGCGATGGGAGCATGTGCAATTGGATGCAGAACCATACCCCAATTCCCATCAACGCCCTCCACACACCACCTAACTGTAGGTTCACAGAAATAACAGAAAATACAATTATAATAAACTCAGAATAGACAGAAGAAATGGGCATTGATTGATCACTTTTAAAACAGGGCTGAAAAGAGAACTCCGACACCCATTACTGTTTCTAGAACAAAAAAGATGTACTTTCTCCGATGTTATAATCGATCACCTGCGCTACATTGGCCATGTACAACGTAGCTGCTGAAGATTGTTTTCAACCCCCAGTTGTTTGCACCCTCTATCCTCTAAACACTGTCTTTCTTTCATCCTCTTCTCTGTGAAACTTTTCCCTCTTTCTCTCCTTGCGTTTTGCTGTGTCTGTGTTGCAGTGAGGAGGCAGGCCGGCCGACTGCAGCTCACTTTGAAGCTGGTTATGTAAGGCTTCACTTAGCTTCTCCCGACGGCCACACACACACACACACACGTACACACACAGGCATGCAAAACAGACATACAAGATACAGTGGTGGGCATGTGGTGTGGAGATGCACATGTGCTCACACACAAGGTGCAGAAAAAAGAATCAAATAAAGAGGCAACGCAGAGATGAGAGGGAATCGATACATGTGGCATTTAGTGTTAACGTGTATATTCAACTGTATCTGTGCAGCTGGGGCTGACATCCACGGAAAGACAGACTGAGCATGTGTGTTCTGTGTGTACTGTATACTGTATGTGTTTCTTTTTTCATTTGTGATTGAAGAAATAAGGGGAATATAGGGAAATATAGTTTTTTCTACTACAGGTATCAACGGCATCTTTCCAAAACGCATTCCCTCATTTGGCATTTTGATTGTGCTTCGTATAAAACTAGGTTGAGATGTGGTGACTGTGAATGCCACAACTTATAAGTCATATCATTTTTTTTATACTCCACAAACCATTCAGTGACCCCTGAATAAAAGCATCTGTGTTGGGATCTTTCTTCAGTCATCTATTCAGGTTTCTCCTTTAACTTGTCAACAACAGAATCTATATCTTTAAATCTGTCACTATTCCTATTCCATAGTTATCTATCTATCTATCTATCTATCTATCTATCTATCTATCTATCTATCTATCTATCTATCTATCCATATGTATGTATCTATATGTAGATACTTTATCACTATTTCATCTGTTTCATTTTGTGATTGAATGCAGACAGTAACTCATACACAAAAAAGGTCTTATTTCTCTGTGTTCATGGATCTGAGCGAGTGTGTGTTTGTGTGTAACAAATGTTTATGTAGAGGCAGCAGAGTAAGTAGGTGTTGAGTAGCTCATTTAGGCAATGTGTGCCAGTCTGGCATGATCTACGAGGAAATGGAACTGTGTCTGACAGCTTGTGAGTGAGCGTCGACCATGAATGATGGACGCTTGTTTGGAGCCGTACAAAGGACTCTGTGTGTGTGTGTGTGTGTGTGTGTGTGTGTGTGTGTGTGAGACAGAGAGAGAGAGAGAGAGAAAGAGAGAGAGGGGAAAGAGATGGAGACATTGTCTTTGTCCTAGAGCTAAAATATTGCAGGGAATAACTATAAGATTTGTGCACAAGTGTGAGTGCATGTGAGGGCAGGTTGTAGATGAGTAACTAGGATGAGCGAGATGTGACCTGCCCCTCTCATTGTAAGTACTGTAGATGTCTTGGTGTGTGTGTGTGTGTGAGTGATGCAGTATTAGCCGTACAGACAAATCAGGCAGACATACCAAACCACCAATCTTCTGCTTCATTATCACACATGGCTGCCTCTCTCAGCCACTAAAACCCTGAGCGTGTGCGCGTGCGCGCGTGTGTGTACGTGTGTGTGTGTGTGTGGGCAAGTCACAGATGAGTGGCTGAGATGAGTAAGCTGTGACTCCGCTACAAACAACTGTGAAGTCCATATCCAGATGAATGGCAGTTAAAGCAGGATCCTGTGTGAGCCTGTCCTTTCAGGTGATGTTCAACATTCACCCTTCAGAAATGTTCTAAATGGATTCATAGAGCCGTCATTAGTCACCCTGTCACAATTAGTTTTCTGCTGCTCTCGTATCATTAAGTCTCAATTCACTTCGACGTGATTTGCATGACTGTTTATCAGACAATATTGCCAAGGCGGAATACGCAATGTTGGGGAACTGAAGCCAGCAAACAAGAGGCACAACAAATGGCACCATTACCTTTATCTTTAATGATGGAGAACCGCTAACACGTACTGTATATGCATCCTTCTGTTCTTTTCTGTCTCTGGCTTCCTTTGTGTTCCTGTTGAGTCGCAAGACTTTTTATGATGACTGCAGGGACTTTTCCTCCCTCCCTCCTGTCCATCTCACTCACCACACCGTGACCTTGCCTGTAGCAGCATTAGGTGAATAATAGGCTTTTTTTTTTTTTTTTTGGGGGGGGGTGTTTCAAAGTTAGAGACAAGGACAGATGAGACTATCATGATGCTGTCCAAGCCTGTTTGAAGCCAGCAGCTGGAAAATGACCAGCTACAAAGGCATGATAGCAGCAAAATAGCTAAGGCTGTATGAACTTAGAGGGTTCGATTTATCACTTTCTGAGAGTTCTTGTCGTGTGCAGCCTTCCTTACTGGAAATGAAAGCTTTGGTTCAAATCTGTCAGACTGTTTGCCACAGCTTTTATGCATTTTTTTGAAGGTTCAAAAAGAGAAAATTTAGAAAACATAGTGCAACCGAGGTGAAGCTGCATACATCAAAAAGTTGGTTCTGCTTTGGGATTATGCTGCCCATCATAAAATTTCAAATAGGCATTGAAGGCTAAAGCCATTTTCTCTCCATGTTGCCAAACACACAAACACACACACAAACACATACTTGCAGGTTTATCTGCTCATGCGGTAATGCATACACTACACTGACAAATGTGTGCTTTAGAGTTGAAATTCCTGTCTGAATCCGGATAAAGATACACTTAATATAGATTTGATAAAAATATTGAAACCTCACAACCTATTAACCATGAATTCTGCTCCTCTCAACCGAGAATATCGAACATAATTGGAGACTGGGAGCTGCTGCATTAACTTTTTATAAGGTGACCAAATAAAGCAAGGAAATTCAATAGTTACTTCATATGTCATGTTGGATCCCCAGTGTAAACACTGCACAGAACTTCTAATGAAAAACAGCCCCTGTGCAACACACTGGTTTACACTGGTATGTTTCAGCAGTGGTGGGTGTCTGGTCTCCACGGGTGATGACCCCTGTCTACATCAGGTAAATGCTTGTGTATTATATCTTCCACTGAACACATGGTTGGGTGATGAGAGAATGCTGTAGGTAGGGTAGAACAATTCCACTATTTGAAAAAGTTCAATTTAACAAAATAAAAGCTGCACTTTAAAATCATAATAATTTACATACAGCCATTGCTTAATGAGGTGTAACAAGTTTAATCCGGCAGCTACAACAAGTATAGTCGCTGGCAAATTTACTCAGCTGCAGTAGATTAATGTTGATTGTGTGACTTTGCAAAACAACAAAAATGAAACTCTTGACCCTCATCTGGTTAATAATCTCTCTCTCTCTCTCTCTCTGAATGGGTACTGTCACTTTATATAGTTGTGATTAAAAATAAAGAATTGGCATTGTCTTCTACCATTCAAAACATCTAGGCAATCGCCTCGCGTCAATTTCAGGCAGCAGCTAGCTTGGTAGTTGTCAAGTGTAAATCTTGTCTTGTGTAGCCTTGCTGGAATGAAAAACCTGTCAGACTGCCAGAGCATTTCTGCATTTTTCTTTTTTTCTTTTTTTTTTGAAAGTTCAAATGAGTAAATATAGAAAAGAACTGCGGCTGAGGTGAAGCTGCATACATTAAAAATGTTGGTTACATCTACATATTTCAGAAGTGCTTGATAAAGCATTTGGATCGTGCTGCCCATCTCCTAATTTCAAGTGTTCGAATTATTTATAAGACAAGAGCGGACTCAGTTCTGCCTCCTCTCCATCCTTGTTTAGGGCTATAAGCAGTAGACGTGCTGCGGATGAGCTGACTTTGGCCTGCTTTAATCTCATTCTACTTCCTTCTCTGGGGAATGTATGCACATAAAAAAAGGATAAATTAAATATGTGCGGAAGGTTCTGTAAATTCATTAGATGTAGTTATATCTGTATACCACAAGCGTTCTTTTTGAGGCATCAACTGCTGGAATAAAAAACAAGAAAATAAAAACATTAATAGATAAACCCTTGCCAGCTGTACTAACTGTAATTTGGAAATGTATTTGTAACAACAATAAAAACAATGACACTGTGCATAAAAAAAGGATGTTGAGCTGTATAAGCCTAATAATATTTGTTAATGTATATGTGCTGTAAGTAATAATAAGTAGCAATCAATCACATACAACATGAACTCAATTGTCTTATTGCTATCATACCACAGTTTCATTACTGACATTCATCATCAGCTGTTAAAATATATAATACTAAAAAAAAAAAAACATTTACTCAGATTCTAACATAAAAGGCACATTTTCCTTTCCGGTGTCAAGCGTCACATTAAATGTTGCTCCACGTCTTCCTGCTGCTACAATCCTCAGTAAATCTCGACTTACTTTTCGGATCTGTTTTCACTTACAGCTGCGACGTCTGCACCTCTAAGGCAGCTTTATGAAAAACTCTACAGTAACAGCAGCTGACTGTAAGCTGTGGTTAATGTACACACTGGATATACTGACTCCCCCCCCCCCCCCCCCCCCCCCCCCCCACACATATCTGACAGCTGGTTGACGCGATGTTAACCGAAGTTTACCGTATGCAGGTGTGTCAAAATCTTGATTTATTCTTTTTAACTCACAGAACACGACCGATGCCGTGTAGCCTACAACATCTGTGGCCGCTGTTAGGTTGTCGCTAGGTTACAGGTACAAAAAAGGGGAATAAGGCAAAGTAGTGCTAATATAGAGTGGGTGTGCTTTAATATGAGTTATAAGCAATTATTGTAATATTTGTCAGTAAATTACAACACAAAGGCAGAAATAACTGTGTTATAATAGCACACATTATGTGCACACACGTTGAATTCAGTTGTGATCAACATGTTTTATTTTAGTGCTTATGTTGCTTTTATCACCCTCATTCTCTTGATGTTTCTCACCCTCCCTCCCTCCTTCTCTTTCTATCTTGCTTTTTTCCAATTTACCTCTTTCACTTTACTTCTTTCTCCTTCTTTCTCTTCCCAACTCCCTTTTTTTAAGCCAATTTTTTCTCTCTCTGTCAATTCTCTCTCCCTTCAGTCTCCTGGTGCCTCATTCTCAAGCCTCAGACTGAGAGCCTGAGATTTATCGATCCAACCTAGCTAAAGGCGAGGGGTGGCAGGGTGGGAGAGGAGGGGTGGGGGGTGGTGGTGGTGGGGTGGGGGTTGAAGTAGACGGAGAAAAAAGGAAAAGAGAGAGGAGGATGGAGAGGGATGCTGACATAGGGTTTTCAAAAATAATGTGTGGATGACAGAAAGAGGAAGAGAGCAGCAGCAGTGTGGGCTTTAAATAAGACAAGAAGATGAAGCCAAAAAGAGAAGAGGCTGCTATTTGTACAGGTATAGAAGTTGGGGTAAAAAAATGAAGGGAAAATTCTATATGTGTAGAATGTTGTGAGAAAGAGAGGAGAGGAGGAAAGTGTTGGCTGGGGGGGAGAGTATTTTTAACATCAGAAGAAAGGGAGGTGAAAACAAGGTGGGGGAAAGAGTTTAGAGTGAGAAAAAGAAGAAGAGGAGGAAAGGGAAGCGGATGGCGTTAGGAAGCACAGTGTAGGAGGAACATGGCGGAATAAATAAGAGAGGTAAAACATGTAAAGATAAAGAGTTGACAGTGAGAAACAGAAAGAGATAAAGAGATTATGGGAAGCTGAGAGAAAGAGATAGGTAAACAGAGATGTAGAGAGTGGCGGGGAGCCAGATGGAGTGACATTTACGGAGTGGTGATGATCGAGTAGGCATGAAGGTTAAAGCCATTTTCTCCCCATGTAGCCACACAAACACACACCAACACAAACACACACACACACACACACACACACACACACACTAACACACAGGTTTATCTGTTCATGCGGTCATGCATACACTACACAGACAAATATGTACTTTAGAGTTGAAATTCCAGTCTGAATCTGGATTACTTATACATTGATTTTCATAAAAATATCAAATGATTGCCAGAAACCTCACAACCTATTAACCATGAATTCTGCTCCTCTCAACCGAGAATATCGAACATAATTGGAGACTGGGAGCTGCTGCATTAACTTTTTATAAGGTGACCAAATAAAGCAAGGAAATTCAATAGTTACTTCATATGTCATGTTGGATCCCCAGTGTAAACACTGCACAGAACTTCTAATGAAAAACAGCCCCTGTGCAACACACTGGTTTACACTGGTATGTTTCTTCAGTGGTGACTGTGTCTGGTCTCCAAGGGTGATGACCCCTGACTACATCAGGTAAATGCTTGTGTATTATATTGTCCACATGGTTGGGATATGAGGTCGTGTTTTCAACTATGTGTCCTATGCTGTAGGTACGACATGTCTTACAAACAAGTTGTGACAAGTTTAATCTGGCAGCTACAACAAGTACAATTGCTGGCAAATTCACTCATCTGTAGTAGATTAAATTAAAATTTGCAAAACAAAAAAAAAATTAAACTCTTATCCTCTCTCTCTCTCTCTGTCTCTAACCAGATACTGTACTATTTACACCAAAGATGGTTTTGTTGAAAAAGAAATATCACTTTATAGTTATGATTAAAAAAAAGTACATAGCCTAAATAAAAGGCTGTTTTTGAGTGTTTTTCTACACAGAAAATCTCTGCGATCGCCTCATGTCAATGTCAGACAGCAACTTGCTTGGTAGTTGTTGAGTGTAAATATCAGGCAGCTGATGAACACAGTTATGTGAATCTCCCTGTTTGATTTTTAAGCACATCCTTTCATGTCTATGATTATCACTGTAGAAGTTCAGAACTGGGACCGACAGCATTCAGGTCTGTGAAGCAGCTAATTCCGTCAATCTGTGAAGCTAACGTTAACGTTATCTTAAGCAGTAGCAAAGTTGTCGCTAAGTCAAAACATATGATGTGTCTTACAAGCTGTTAACCATTATTACCATTTTTTTTTAAATATCATGATTATATTTTGAATATTATTAACTTTTACTCAATGAGATAAATTGGTAAACGTTCTGGAGCTGACAAGATAAATTTGTGATGTTTTGTACAAATATATCTTCATTAATTCTGTGTACACCACAAAAGCAGGACTTTAATTTGTCCTGGAGTTTAATTAACAGGAGTTGAATTTTGTATAGTCAAAATTTGAATTGCAATATTTGTCAGAAAAATTGTTCAGCCCTAGCATCAGGATTTGAGTTTGTTGTGTGTGTGCGTGCTGAGCCAGTCAATTCCCTGTCTCAATGGCGTGATTCCCACTGCTCCAGAGGTGATAGATTACTGGAGAGAGACTCACTCCATCTCCCATGATACCTTGGGTCTGTCAGAACAGCGCCCGCTGTTTGTCTCTCCATGTAAAGATAAGGGGTAAGTTCAGAAGAGCCCTCTTTTTAACCATTTTGACATTTGCAGTTTTGTCAGCAGAGCTGTGTGTGCTCTTTATTGGGCTAACCTTTGAAGAGCAAAGAGTCGTCATGTTGTCTGACATCCGGGGAAGGTGGAGGAGGTAAAGGGAAACAAGAAAAATATGGTGGGAGGTTGTTATGTTGAGGTATCAGAATGCCGACAGGCTCAGCTGCTCTGTTGCCGTTTCATGTAGTATTTCATCTCTGAGGTAATCTCTGCGGTACATTGTCTCTCCCTGCTTTTGTCCATGAAAAAACACAAAGGAACCAATCTGTGTTTATGTGTTTTAACAGTCATTCAACCCCTGGGCTATTTCTGCCCTAAACAAAGGCTTGTTGGTGATCTGTGCGACAACCTTCTAGTACGACCCAAAATCACTGCTGCTGTTTATCTGTTCGTGCGGGCTTTGAACTCATCATGCTGCTTTAACACCAAAGCAATTTCCACCACATGTAACACAGAGGCCTCCTCTCCTCACCTCTACACTTAAATATATAATAATGAAAATGGTACTAGACACTAAACAGACGCTTGACTTTGATTTGAGCCATTTATTAAGTAAAAATGCCAAATAAAGGCTGGTTCCACCTTTTTAAATATGAGGATTTGCTGATTTTTTAAAGTCATACTATTTCTATGTTTTTGCCAGATGTTTTGCCAGACAAATCACTTTGGGATCTGCAAAGTTGTGGTGGCAATTTTTGCAATTTCTAATGTCTTATATACTAAATAATGATAATGATAATACTGATTATCAAAGCAATCAAAATCTACAGATGGAACAGCTGAGTCTACCTTTGGTTAAAGTGAGACTCTGAAACTTGCCACTGCTCACACCGAACACCGCAGACTTTAACTTTTAAAATCTAATGTCAATGATGAGATGTGCTAACTTGATATTATCCTCACCAAATAGTTAACACTCTAAATGGGCATTGTCAGCGCAAACAGCAGTTTGAGTTTGTCTTTATAAAAGAGTCTGAGGACTGCACTGGGAGCATGGACACAAAGAAGTTAAGTACAAAGCTTGTTTGGGGCTGACCCTTTGCCATCCGTCCTCCTTGTCTCCATCTAAATCCATCTCCTCCTCCTAGACCGGCCTTGTAAGAGCTTATTCCACCGCGGGCTGCAGCACTGGGACATTACTAACCAGTGGGTGGATGAGGCAGAGCTTCTAATGCTGACAGAGAGAAACACCAAGGGAGTGCCAAGATGGAGCATGGGGAGTAATTTAGGTCAAAAGCCTGGGAGGGACATCAAGATGCAGACACATGTATGTATGTATTTTTTTTTTTTTTTTTTTACTTTCTTCGTGTCCTCCTTTGACTCTTTCTTTCTTCCTGTCCTCTGTATACCAGCGGTACTTATTCCAATAAAGGAAAAGTCCACTCTTAAATATGCCTGCTAATGTTGAGTTATGAAACCATGAGAGATTTTCCATTTATACTAATTTGTCCCACTAAGGTTTTCTAAAACGGGACTGAAATCCTGTTAAACTTGAACGCAAAAATAAAGGAGACCTCTGGGAACTAAGGCAGCGCTGACAGCAGGGATATAACAGAATACATGTTATTTTAATGCTTTTGGACAGTTCAATTGCCATCTCTCTCTCTAAGCCACCTTATCTCCTCCGAGCTACATCATACCCAAACACCAACAGTGTAATGTGTTGTGTCACCTAGAGACTAAACCTTGGAGCTGCTGCATTTTCCTGTACAGTCAAGTGGGAACCAGCTCTGTGGACTTGAAGGTATTTGATTGAAATTTTCCATTTAACAAACAACCTTGATTTAGAATAAAAAAGAAAGTTCAACAGACCTTGCATAAATGAAAAAGTGTTCATCTTGAAAACTAGTTACTGAGGTTGCTATCAGATGAAAGAAATAATCCATAAAAGTATATAATGTTTTGTATAGTTGGTAGTACATAGTAATAATGTTAGACATAGCCAATGAGCATTCATAACGTGGTGTAGACACCTCAAACACCATCAGCTGTTTTGTTTGGCTGAGTGCATGTATCAGGACTGGGCTCTGTGACGCTGTCCATGGTGCTGAAATGTGAGCAGCACATGCACACTGTTACATTGCTGGACTGACTGCACAGTGTATGATGCTAATAAACTCTTGGTTAATGACAACTGACGATACACTGCTTGTTGAATTGCGTTGCATAATAAGAATATAATAACATATTGAGAATAATATGTGGGCTTATTTAAAAAAAAAAAAAAATAGATACATTTCAGTAAAATATAATTGTTATGTACAATTAATAAATTCAAAAAAGTGCATCGTGTAATTGAAAAATTAGTTAAGTTTGTTATGTGGTTGATTTAATTTATTAACAGAATAAACCAATAGGAGCATAACTAAAATGTCATTATTATGGGGACACTGTAGCTTGTTGTGAGAAGGCTGGGTGTAATAAGGTACACTGGCTTTTACATTATTGCTACAATCTCTTTTTAACACTGACCCATTGCTATGTGTTCTGTAAGCACTTTATATTAACTTAAAGACTAAAATAAAGACAAGGGCTGAACAATTCATCAAAATACTACTGATATCGCTATATATATATATATATATATACACTGTTAAATATCAAGTGCAATATCCAAATCACAGGAGCTGCAATTTTTTTTTTCAATTTTTTTGATGAAGGTAAAATGTGTGATAACATATTATAAATGAAGCCTTGTGGTGCTATTGAGACGCCCCGGCCTACAAATCACAAAGAACATGTCTGTTTGGTACAAAACCCAACAAAAAGCACAACAACATCATTCTTATATTTATAAATTTGTATATCTTGTATGTTTATAGCAAACTGTTAGCGCAACCTTTGATATGAAATTTGGGAATATGTATCTGCCTATGTTTATGTCTCTATATAATAGTGTTGAACTTGCACGATACTCTGCTTCAACACTGGTGCATGCTTCCTTTTGCTAAAGGTGCAGATTCATCCTGCTAAACCTCTCCACACATGACGTCACATGTTTTCGTGTGATAGCATCTGTGTATCAGCATAAATACAGATCTGTGTGCTGATAGAGGATGTTACCTACTCATATATATCTTGCTTTATCTTGTTTTCCAGTGCTGCTGGTCTCTGAGAGTTAACAAACATAATTTCAGTATATGCCTACAATGACAAATTAAGTGTCTCATGTCTTAAATTAAGTGTGTGTGTGTGTGTGTGTGTGTGTGTGTGTGTGTGTGTGTGTGTGTCTGTGTCTGTGTCGCGGAGTTACACAAGTCCATGGATTAAACTGAACTCCCAGTCATTAATACTTAGCGTCAGCTTGAACCCAGCAGCCACTGTAGCTAACTGGTGATGAATTGCGTTGCTCTGAAGCATTGACTTAGTCCTACGTGAACGAATGAGCAGACTTGTTCCACCAGAGGAGGATGCCTTACCTCTGGATAACCTCCTGCTCTCTCTATCTATCCCTTCATCCCTCTTTTCTCTTAATCTTCTCTCTTTTCTCTCTTGTTCTCCCTGCCCTTACCATTCAGTGTTGTTGGAGGCACTGTGAAGACCTGGCAGAGGGAGCTCTGCGTGTGTATGTGTGTGTGTGTGTGTGTGTGTGTGTGTGTGTGTGTGTGTGTGTGTGTGCGCGCGCGCGCATTTCCGTGAGTGTGCAGGAGGGGTAATTTGCATTCACTGCCACCGGCCACCTCGGCTTCAGAAGCCCTGAAGAGATGGCCCTTTGAGCTGCATTGAAAGAGATGGAGTGTGTGTGTATGTGTGTGTGAGCAAAAGAGAGAGAGGGCGGATGAGAGATAGGTAAAAAAAAAACAAAAAAACATACCTCACAGTGTAGAATGAGCAGTGCATGTGTATGTGCATGTATGTGTCCACATGCCAACAAGTGTGCGACCCCATTGGTTTTAGGGTTAAGGTAGTAAGTAGGTCTAGATCAGTGTTAGGGTTAGGCATTGCATGTGATGGTTAAGGTTAGGCTAAGTGGCTAGGGAACGCATTCTATCAATGACAGGTCCCCATGAATGAACTAAAACGAGGATGTGTGTGTGTGTTTGAGTTTGCATACATGTGCATCTTCACTAACTTAGCCTTCAGGCTAACCAGAGCAATTATTAATCCCTAGATAGCTGAATTCTGCTTTTTGCTGTGCGCCTCACAGGTTGCCACACTCTTTGATCTTCCTATATCTTCGTTTCTCAAGGTTACTTTCGTAACAAGTACACTTCTGAGTCTGAGAACATGATCTGTGTCCAATTTCCATGGACGCTGTAAACACAGCTAGACCGGATGGTATCCGTTGTGTGCTGTAATCCCTTTTATACAAGCAGTATAACATCATTTCTTCCATTACAGTGAAGATAGTATATATTTAAAATGATTCCCCTTTAACAATGAAATAAGACGGTTTAGTATGAATTTCACTCAGTTCAATGTTACAATTCAATAACTTTTTGCCACACTGCACTATTCTGTTTCTATACTTCAGCTTATCTCTCTTTCACAGCATTGCCTGGTCATTTTCAAATGCTGTTAGTCTCATCAACAACATGGTACGAGGAGAGCTGACCATGCTGCCGACTCAGCAGTTCAGAATGTGAACAGTATCAATAAACCAGAGGATTAATTATAAAAGGCAAATACACTGAGAACTGATGGCAGTTTATGACTGCCCAGTCCTGGTATACATTATACAGCACACCTGAATCCTGTTAGTTAGTTAGTTAGTTGAAGTTGTAGAGAAGCACCACATCAGCACTACTGAATAACTGTACCAACAAAAACAATTCACCGATAGAAAGTTTACAAATTACCTAATAAAGCATCACAATCAATATCCAGCTATCAAATAGAAGAGAATACAGTTATGTTCTGAAACCAAAATTTTAACAATAAAACAGTGTTTAAATTAATATTTGAAGCTGCATTGAATTACTTTATACTGTACATTTTCTACACAATGGAAGTTAATAGTGTCAAATGGACAGGTTTGAATAACCCAAGTGTATCCATCCTCAGTAAATGACCTGCTTTTGTGTTTTACCTCACTACAAACATGTTATAATAATCTGTTCTTTAAACTAGCATGTACTTGTTTTTTGGCAGCAGAAACAAGTTGTAAACACAACATTGACAGCTGCCTGCTGCATTTAAAAACATTGCTTATGAGAGCACTGAGCCAAAACAAGTGAGTCAGAAAACCAAAACTATGAGCTAAAAGATTCCAAAAAGGTTCTGTAGGACTGAGATGAGCTGTAGAATAAGTTGATATATCTCTGTGGAGCCATCACTATGAGTGATCCCTTTGACATTGTTCAGTAATTTGAACCATTGGTAATATAGAAACATGAGAAATGCAGCTTTAAAATAAAACTTTACCAATTTAAGCTTTAAAGGTTTGAGTTAATACTCCCTTTAACTGATTTCAATACATTTACACTTTAAAGAGAAAGAGAAAGTTCAAGAAGTACTTTGGGTGAGAAGCCTTGGCCAGAAGACATGTTTCTCAGCACGACTCTGAACCACTGCCCCACCTGTGGGTGGGAGCTTATTTTTACTGAAATGTTTAATTGATAGGACAGGGTACATCAGACTTCATCAAATCCAATTAGATGTACTTCATCAATCCCTGAGTTAAATCAGATGATATCCCAGATTGTGCTGGAGCGCTGCTACAGAAGCCAAGCCAAAAGAACATGGATAGTCAAAGCCTGAGAGCTTATTATTTAAGTACTGTTGTAAAGTCAGTTCACTCTCCTGAGGCTAAAAAGATCATTTAAATGGACTGTCTACAGCTAAATACTATTTCTGCCTTCATTGCTCATGCAAAGCATATGGTGATGACTGGGAATCTGTGAGAATTTCAGGCGGGAGGTGGGGGATATGCTTAAGAGGAAAGCAAGGAGGGAGGGAGGAGGCCAGAGAGGCAAAATGGTGGGAATGTAAAGAGAAGAAGAGGATGGATGAAAAGGGCGGCGATGCATGAAGAAGAGAGATAATAAGAGCTGAATGAGAGGAAGAGAGAAAAAGATGGGGAGAGGACAGGAGAGTCAATCAAACCAAAGGCCCACATGAATGCGACAAAACGTGTAAAAACACACTGCAGAGATTATTAGGGTCATGTGATGCGCATACACATGCAGACGCATCATACACCCCCCCCCCCCCCCCCCGCTGGATACTAAAACCTACCCACGCATGCATCCACATACACACACTCCCTCCTCAACTTCCCTCTCTTTCTATCCATCTCTCTGGCTTACAGGCTAAAAATAGCTGGAACTGAGCCCTTGCTAATTCCTTCATTCAGAGTCTAGTGGAACGGCAGAATGCATGAGGCCTTTGATACGCAGCCTGACAGGAAGATACAGGAAGTGCTGGATGGTTGCCAAGACAACCCCTCCACTCCACTCCACTTCCCCCCTGTCTTGTTTCTTCAATCTAAATGCTGCACTCCTTCCCCGGTTCTCATCCTCTCTCTATTTCAGTGTCTCTCACCAACTATACTGTTGCTTCAGAGGCCGAGTGACGGCTTCAAAATGTGATCAATATCATAATCTGGCAGCGTACTCCGTCTCAGTCGTGTAATCACATTATGAAACCGTTGCATTCGTTTGCATCCACAATGAGTGAAGCTACTGAGTCAAATATGCAAATAATTTCTCTAATTACAGTCATTATCGATATCTGCAGATATTATTTCAACACAGTTACACATGAAATGTTCCAAAGCTGACGAAAACAAAATCATACCAGTGGAGTCTAAGGCCAAAGTTAATCCAAGTCTTAAATCTACACAAACGCTGTAGTTCATGGATGCTCAAGTTAACTGAGATAGTGCTACATTTAGCCTGTAGGATATGTATAAATATATGAGTTGGTCCTCCCCCTCATAGGTTTTTCTCATGTAATGTCAAAAGTGAAAACATGTAAGTGTTTTCAACCAATTAATACAGCTAACATTAGGTTATTTAGCTAGTTAGCTGGAGCTGATAATAGCTTATCATTATTTCAGCAAAAGCTACTTTTGTCAACCTCTGTTTGAAATCTTTGAAATAGGAAGAAGAAATTCAAGTGGTAAGTGCGACACATTATGATTGAAAACTGTTGTACATACTGTAAAATCACCAGAGTGTATAAAGTCTCAAGTGGTGGGTGGAAATTTGGTAATAGTGCACTATACCTGTAATCAAATTCACTGTACCTGTAATCAAATTCCTGCTGAATTGCCAACCACCTCAAATGACATAAGGAATGCACTTATATGCAGTGATATTCTAGTCAAGATTCAAATTTCAAAACTTTTTAAAACTGCATCCTACGCACCAGAGGAAATTTCACAGATAGTCGGCTCTCAAATCCAAACACGCCCCGCAAGATCTGAAAATAATAGCCAATCACACGCTACACAATATTAAGATGATCTATTCTTTCCACATCCACAGACACACACTCGCTCCCTTTCACACACCTGATCTGGGTTTCCCCCAAGTCTTCTCTTTGTCTGTGCAGATTTGTCTTGTAAGACTAGTAGCCTCAGTAGTTCTGGACACATTTCTAATAACCTTTCCTCCATTTCAACAGTCCATCAAACCCACAGGCTAAACCATCTTAGCTCTCTGCTCCTCTCCCCCCTCTCAGCTCATGTCTCATGTTGGATATCGTAGGTCTGTGTTGAAAGGCGTGATGTTACAATCCAGATTTTTGCAAATATCAAACACAGATGGAGTTCTGTCACCCCCGAGGAACTGTTTTGGCATCTTTACTGACGTGTCGAAAAAAATAAAACTCCAAAATATTTTCATGTATCAAAAAAAGAAAAAAAAAATCAAACAAGAAATTAATACCTAAGAGTATATCTAGAGGTACTACATCAAAGGCAACTGGATTTGCTGTTTTAGTCTTGAAGATGTTTTTGCCACTCATCCAAGATGCTTCATCAGTTCCTAGGGGTGTATGTAATCTGATTATCCTGGCTTAACATCAAGTCAGTCACATGTCATACATTACTGTTTAACCCTGCCGATCACCACAAAACTCTCTTTCTCTGCTCTGACTCAACGAATGTATAATAAACATAGATTTTCCTGATTTGAACATCTATCACTAGTTTATTTTTTGACACTTTTGTCAGTGGTTGGCAAAGAATTTGGATTCCGACTTTAGGGAACAACCATCGATGGACACAACACAAGTAGTATTAAAAAAATAAACACTACTTCTGGCTTTGTTTGACAAGTTTCTTTTCAACGTCACTCATGTTGCTTCAACATCTATCTGTCTGTCAGTGTGCTGTTCTTGCTTTGTAGTGGACAGTCCTAAATGGATGAATGGAAAAGTTCAAAGCAAGTGACTGACCCTGGCTAATCTGATTCTGGGTCACTATGATTAGTCGCTCACACTATAAATGCGGCAACATCAATATATTACATTGACGCATCATTTTTCATATACTGTCGAAAATACTTCATTTCATTAAAACAAATGTTTTTCTTCATTATCACGACATAGCTGCAAATCATTTGGGCCCCTCATGCACACTTTCCATAAGTCCGCATTTCTGCATGCTATGCCTGAGGGAATAACCCACAATTCACAGCACTGTAACGTTAAATAGGGGGTTACTGTGGTTACCAAGGGATGCCTTGAAGCATCAAAAAACGGCAAACAACCGACATAAAACAGAAAAAAAGAATAAGATAGAAGAAGAACGGTTAACAAACAAGCATGAAAGGACATGCAAGAAGAAAAAAGTTTATACATCAGTATAAACACTTAGCCCCCTGGTGATTCAGAGCTAGAACTGTGTGTAGTTGTTTGTCCTATGATGGCATGATCATGAATTCCAAATATACTTTCATCAGGTCTTATCTAGCATTACCATTTTTTTTTTTTTTTTTACAAACCGGGAGCAAAGGGAGGGAATAAAAAATGTACAATCAAAAGTCCCAAACCCACAACTGTACGCAACATGTTTTAGCTTTGTCAGAGTAACAAGATCACAAATGGCTGTCCCATTCCCCTTTATACCATTTTGAGCCCTTGCAGCCTCTCGCACTCAATTACTTACCAGGTCACGAGCTGAGTCTGTGAGGGTTCAGGGCTCAGGCCTTAGGGGGGACATTGGGATTGGGCCACACTATTCTGGATGATGGACCGCCAGAAAAGGCGAAACCGCTGTAAGTGTTGTCTATTCATTAGTGGGGAGAGCTATTTAATATCTTTTGTCCTTGTAGCTGCTACATACACTCATAAAGACATAGTTGCACTACTGACTTAAATAATAAGCCTTTTTTTCAAATCATTTTTATCATACTGGAGTTTCCAGTTTTGCACTTTAACATGTAAACCTTTGTTTTGTGCTGCATTACACAAGAACATACAGTTTGTCAAAATAAAATGAACTTAAAAGACATGGTCACTTTGATTTCCTGGAGGGAAAATGAATAGTTTAGATTGGTTAAATAGTGGACGGAAGAATCAATAGAAAAATAGTTGTTAGTGGCAGCGCTAATCAGATTGTCTCTTCATCCTCTCGACCTCGCAGAGTAAGACAAAGCCGTGGACCAGGCAGGCCGGTCTCTGCCAGCTCCTGCGTGCCTCAGGATAGAGCACAGAGCAGAGAGGAGCAGACTAAACAGAGGAGAGGGAGAGGAGGCGAGGTGAAACATGAGAGGAGGCACAAAAGCAAAGATGGACTGTCAGATTTTGTTTGTAAGGCTTGGACTACAGGCTGGATGGAGCCTTCTGTTCTGACCTCCATCTTCCATAAAATGACAACTACCTAGAGTTGCCTAACTTCAAATCTGACTTTCTGCTTCTCACTGGGTCGTTGTCTTTTTTATTACAGACTCTGTTTTGTCTCCTTCAGTTCTGGCAAGCATCAAAGAAAACTTTTGGGTATGCTCTAAAGGGTGTGTGTGTGTGTGAGGGGGAGAGAAAGACAGTGGATAGTCCCCTGGGAGCTACAGGCACCCATACTGTATATAACAGCAATTGTTCATTCTGGGGGAAGTGTATCGTGCCTGCAGAAAGATGGTGATCTATTTTCTCCCATCATTCCTTTCTTTTCCTCCCATTTTTGCTCTGTAGAGTGCATCAACTGGGGGATGGCAGGAGAAAGAGACGACATAAAGAAGGAGATGGAGCAGAATAGTGGAGGTTTTTTCTGGCATCAGAAGCCGTATATATATCATATTTACACTGCTGCACGCTGGCACCTCTCTCTCTTTCCATTATTTATCTGTTTGTTTTTATCACTTTTATTTATTTATTCATCTCTAGCCCTTTGGCAATGTCGCCGCACAGGCCTCGGGCCACGGTGCGCAGTATTGTGTTAGTATCGAACCCTTCTTGATGAATCTCCTCAGAAAATTGAAATATTGCAGAATGGGGAGATGTGGGAGTTTGAGTTTGATGCATGGAGATAGATGAAGTATTGGATGGAATAATTTATGAGGCCCCCAGCTTGCACCCTGAAGCTCAGCCCAAGAAGCAGAGTGCTGACAACGCTGAGGTTAGCGGTTCAAATCCCATGGGATCATCTAGCAAAACGAATGTACACCCTCCTAGAACAGGACTAATTGAGTAGAACCAGCATCTTAAAAGGCACTTCGTAACAGCTTATGAGAGTTAAACCCTGACCTACCCCCAGTAAAGTTCTTTCAAAGAGTGGTGAAGTCTGTCTCAGGTTTTTTCAATATCCATGCCTGTTTGATTGCTGAAAGCTCGTCTGAGGATGAGTATTGCTACCATAGATTGTTTTTTTTTTTATAGGGTTGTATCGCTGCTGGCTGACAGTTGTCACAGTGTTGAGCCCAGTTCTTCAACAAAACGCCAGTCAGCCAGTGTAGATGGTCGTCAGTCAGTGCAGATGCTTCAGCGGGTGTGGGTCTCCTGACGAGATAAGCCTCCTTCACGAACCCCAAACCTGTTTTTACTAACCTGTTCCTGCTCAAGTCAAAGCGATGGTTTCTGTGCCTAACTGCACAAAGCACAACCATATGACTTCCTGTGTGTGGGTAAACATTTACAGCGAGTTCCCATTTGGACGCTGCTGAGTCCAGCCACTCCAACTCATTCACCATGAAGTTTTGCTCTGTGTTAACAGCTGCTGACTGCTGAGAGAAGCATGTGGTTAGTCTGTGGGCCTGAGGCAGCAGCGGCAGAGGCAGAGGCAGAGGCAGAGGCCGGTCCTTCCCTCCCTTCCCTTGGTCCATCGATCCAGCGTGACTCTGCAGGAGCTAGATGAAAACCTCTTGGTATGATTTATGGGTTGTCATCTCCAGGGGAACCGGTGGAGCCCCTCCCTCCCTGTATTTGGTTTGGTGAGGGAGCTGGAGGGCTAAACCAGTTACCCAGGGTCCTAAGGCCGGATTTTTTATTCTACCACAAGGATGAGGAGCACAAGCTGGGTTTACAGTTAACACTTTACATTATAGTGGCATTCCAGTGACAATCACTTTATTAGTTATTAGTAATTAAAATAGGACCATCCTTCATTATTACTGATTCATAACTGTAACAATTCTTCTAAGCCAGCAAGTCCTCAAACCTGAACAACCATAAAGGTCATTTGTCTCTAACCTCTGATTTTTACAGGGCAGTCTCAGAGTAGGCCACAATGTGTAGAGTGTAATGAGTACTTGCATTTTTATGGTGCCAAGCTTTGTCTATTTTATAGTGCACTTCAATAATGACGCATTAATATGTCGAGAACCGTCCTCCAGTTTAAGGCTGAGCAGAAACCAGAAATATCATTCCAGGCTCTGAAATACTGACATACTGAAATAAGTCAAATCTAAAAACACTCAAAATCCTCATTTGCATGTTGGATTAAGCCGCTGTTAATCAGATAGTAAGATGATTAGTAAGATGACAGAAGATGATTACTTGTGTTTCATTTCTTGGTTTGTTCCTACATTATTACAAATTCAGAAACATGCTTGTGCATGTGTGCTGTGGAATTAATGAAAAATGACAGCACATGGCTCGCCTTCCAACTTACTAAGTACTTAAGTATTAATTAAGGAGCAATGAGTAACCACCAAATGTTAGCGTATTTGTTTGTCTATGAACAAACACACACATTCATGCCACAGTGTCCCACTTTTTTTCCATTTGCACTGATGGCAGCATTAAGACGTAATTCTGCAGGCTTAATCCACTTAAAATTAGAGGAGGTTTTTAAGGATTCTATCTTAAGGGTGCCCTAAAAAAAAGGATACAAGTAAAAGGCCTCAGGAGATTCTGAGAGATGCAGCGTTCATGTTTCAAATGTAAAAAGAATAGAAGCGCAATCAACGGCACAGTAAGAGAAAATGGGAGAGAGTCAGTGTGTATGTGTGTGTGTGTCTGTGTGAGCATATTTAACTTTGTGGTGTGTGGCAGTGAGTTGAGCTGATAGTCCCAATGGACAGTCAGTGATGGCTGTTGTTTGATCTCGTGCCCAAAAGCTTTCTCTTCCCCTCTCCTTTCTTCTGCTTGTTATCTCTCTGCTCCTTTCTTTATTTCCTCTCCTCGTTTCCTCTTCTCTCCTGTCCTAGTTTCCTCTCCTCTCTCCTAAATTTCCTGTCTTCTCCACTTCTTACCTCTCCTCCTCTTTTCATCTGCTTGTTGCCTCTCTGTTCCTTTATCTCCTCTCCTCGTTTCCTCCTCTCTTTTCTCCTTGTTTGCATTCTCTCCTCTCTTCTCCTTTCCCAGTTTTCTCTCTTCTCAACTTCTTACCTCTCATCCTCTTTTCTCTCCTTTCTTCTCCTCTCCTGTCATCTGTTTGTTGCCACTCTGCTCCCTTGTCTCCTCGCCTTGTTTTTTTGTCTCCTCTCTCACTGTTTCCTCTCCTCTCTCTTCTCTCCTTTTTTCCTCTCCTCTCCTCTCCATTATTCTCCTTGTTTCCTCTCCTCACTTTCTCTCCTCTCTTCTGCTTTTCTTGTTTTTTTTTCTTCTCTCTTCATCCCCTGTCTACTTCTTGTTTGCCCTCCTCTTTATTCCACTCTTCTCTTCTCCCGACCAAAAAAAAAAAAAAAAAAAAAATCAATGCAGCCGGAGAAGCAGAGGAAAGGAGGAGCAAAGAGAAAGACAACCCTGGGGCTGCAAGAGGAATGCTGAGGCTAGCAATGTCATGCCTGACTTGACCACCATAAATACAGCAGCAGTGATGATGAAGGATGGGGTATGAAACAAGTTCATATGTTGCCTGCTTTTTTTTTCTTTTCTTTTTTTTTTTTAATACACCAAGGCACTGTGATAGGTATTTGCAAATATTTTCCATTCATTAAACATGAAGACAATGAGCATTATGCTGACAATGTTAGGTGTAATGCAAAGGCACCTGTGTGACATTTCCAGAAAGTGTGAAAGCGGGCGCGTGGGACTGTGTGTGTGTGTGTGTGTGTGTGTGTGTTTATATATATATATCTCTGTGTTTTGGCACTTGCATTTCCACCAAGTCGTACATCTCAGAAAGCAGGGTGAACAGAAAAAACAAGCAGTGTGACAGTGTGAAATGACTCAAGACCTGATCCATTGTGTTCTATATGTGCCCGAGGAGCTATAAGTGGCAATGATGGGGTGTCGAGGGCTGAGGCCGCCGTGTTGGGAGCGGAGAGGCGGAAGGAAGGAAGGAAGGAAGGAAGGAACGAAGGCTGAGCTGTGAGGGGCTGAAGAAAAAAAAAAAAAAAACGTCCAGGCAAGTGATGGAAGAAGTGAGAGGGAGACTGAAATGTGTTTGAGTGAGGGAAATGGTCAAAGTGGTGTGCTGGCATAAACACCAATATAGATAAAGACAGCAGGAGAAACATAGATCAATACAAACATACACACATGCTGTTTAAAGCAGATGATGTGATCTTCTTTCCTAGTTTAATTTCTGAAGACCTCCGGTCGTCTCTGAGGTCAAAGCAAGTGTAAATGAAAAAAAAAACATTTCCTGCATGTGAAACCCGCCAAACATGACTCTTACTCTGTGAAAGGTGCTGGCTTTGTGCAGCTTATATTCGAGATATAGAAATGAAAAGACAAATGTGCAAACACTCTTTACAATACCTGAGGCAAGGTGAGAGGGGGGTGGGGTGGGGTGGGGTGGGGGGTGCAGGGTGGGGGGGGGGTGGAAGTCTTTACTCTTCATATCACACCTGCCGACAAAACGGGAATATTTCTCTTTTATTGCTCACACAGCGGGCAGACAAAAACGTCCGCAGTATGATCTGAGTAGGGAGAAGAGGGTTTTTTGAAAGGTCAACACAAAACAAACAAAACAAAACACAAAAAAAGCAAGAAAAGTCAAATGTCACCTAATCCTTTTCTCATAAAGCACCTGGAAGCTGCTTCACTCCTGCCCTTTGTTCTCCTGCTTTATAACACCTTGAATGGGATCTAGTGCTAAAACCAGGGAAGGGTAATTGAAAAATTCTTTGACCCTCCTCGGAATAATTTGCATAGTGTACACACACCCCATCCTAAAGCTAAAGCTAATACTCACTATCTACAAGAAGCATATGTGCAATATTTATGACAGTGAAAGTAGTGCATTGACCTTGAAAAAAATGAAAATGTACACTTGAGTTTTAAAGACACTTTTTCACATGAAGTGAACTTCTGCAGACTCCACTCCTAATTAACCATTCACTAAACCCCTCCCCTGAACAGCAATTGTCTAGTCATAGCTTAGCAACCGCAACTAGGCACAGCAGGCCTGTCACGATTTGGAAGCAGTGTGCATGGGGCTGTAATAAGAGAGATACTCCCATTCAAAAAGGTGGTTTCTGTTTTTTTGGGTTTTTTTTTTTTACCTGCTCCAAAATCATACAAGTGCAAAAAATATAGCAAGTAACAAGGTAATAGACACACAGTGTGGAGGCTGGCGGGCCCTGCATGGATAATACTTATTCAGAGTGTAGATCAATGTAAGCAGCTCTGTCCTGTTCTACTCGAGTCTCTCATGCAAGTGTAGGTATAAGTACAAGCTACACAGCTAAATAGGGTTATATTAGTTTGTTAGATACTTTTAACATTAGAGCTACCTAGCTCTACATTGCAATACAAGAATGTTGTTTATTTATTTTCCCGTCTTCTGCATGGATTAGCATCTGGGGATGTAGCTTTAGCCTCAGTCTTTACCACAACATAATTGGGGGCCCATTTACAGACTCCTTGTTTTAAAGCAAGTCAGCTGGAAACCTTAAAAAGTAAGGACATTTCCAACCAGCTCGTGAAGGTCATGTAAAATCTGCCGGCGACAGACCGTACCCCTGTCTGAAACCTAGGACCCGTTGTTTTTAAAACTTGTTAAGAGTTTACACTGGTAGATCTGCCCCTGTTGTAACTGTGTGTTTGACTGGCATAGCATCAATAACTCAGGGGGCGGGGCTTAGCAAACAGTCAAGGATCCCACAAAATCCCTCACCTCCCACCCTCCACCATCCCTTCATTTAATACTGTCCACTCACCATCCTCCGTGGGCACGTAGACATTGAGGTAGAGGCAGTCCTCGCTCTGGTTCTGGATGTAACCCGCCGCCACATCCAGGTTGTCTGTGAACCACACGGGCAGCATTATCTCTGGCAGCACCCCGTGGACGTTCTGAGGGCACACGGGGGCGAACTGCGTGGCGTTGCGGATCTCCTGCCAGGATCCCGGGGCTTCGGGCGGCTGAAAGCGGCGGTCGCCGATGGGTGCTGTGGCGTAGGGCACACCCAGGTACTGCTCCACGGGGCCTAGAATCTCATTGTTCAAGTCCTTCTTGATGCCTCGGAGCTTGCCATAGTTGGTGGTGACTATGGGGTGTTTGGAGGGGTCCATCTTCTGGCTCGAGGCCAGGCTGAAGAGCAGGATGAGGCCCAGTGCACCCATCAGGCAGCAGTCTGTCATGAGAGTAAGGGGACGCGTCCTGGACGACAAACCCCGCCGACTTTGTTTGCTGAGAGCAAGTGGGAGGGGGTACATGACTGGATTCATACAGTTCAGCCACCTGCTTTTAGTCTGTTTTGGAGTACTTGTGTCTTTTTTATAAGAGAGTGTGGATTATAACCAACAATGTGGAAGGTAAAGCATAAGAGGGGGATTAAAACAACAAAAGCAGGCAGACCCTGAAAGACAAAAAGGAGCCTTTTTTTGAGGTTTGAGTGAAGGTGAGATGGAGGGCAAAGCAGCTGCAGGGGGACAGAAGGGTCCTCGGGGTGCTGGAGAAGGAGGACGGACCTCTGGGTCTGGGTTCAAGGTCAGTGCTGAGTCTGAGCAATGGCGATCCGAAACGCTTTCCCAGCCATGGCTCTGTTGCGTTCCATCCCTATTGGTCGTCTCTCATCCGGATAATTTGATTGATGTTTCTAACAGCCACTGAACTCTGCAGGATGAGACAGAGAGGGAGGAGGGGAGAGATTTAAAGATGGACGGTGATGCATGGAGAGAGAAACAGAAAAGAGAGAGAAGGGGATGAGGGAGAGAGAAAGATAAGAGAGATTATAGCTTATCTGAAACAGAAATATATTCCATTAAATGTTGTCAGTGCAACATTTTCCCTTCAACTGTTGCCAAGTGAAAAATATTTCCTGAAATGAAAGCAGCGGAGATGAAACGACAAAATAAATCTAAAGGCTGTATTGTTGAGATCAAGTCTTCATTTTAGGGACATTTCATGTGGTGATCAACATATTTCGCTTCACTTCATTACATCACAGGCTGGAAAAAGACGCAGATCTGCAGCATGTGGAAAAGGAACTTTGTGGTCACATTTGACTCCTTATGGGTTTTGCAGCATAATCTAACCTGCAGGAATCTCATGTATACTCCATGCTGACTGCACATTTCTACATGACTCTCCTCATCTATTATGCATGAAAACCCTAAATTGGACTTGTTCGCCCTGTCGTGGAGTGACCTGTATGAGGACACGCACAAAACAACCCCCACCCCCCTCCCCCGGTGAACTGTGTTTAAACTGCGAGCTCCCTCCCAACATGCAAACACTTCTGCAGAGAGCTAATACAGAGCAGCCGAAGCAGTCACGCCACTTCACAAGTCCTCATCTAACAACGCCACCGCTCTGACGCCTCAGTATTTATGTTACTGGAGCTGATTCCGGAGATGACTGTACAGTATACAGTGTGGACGAAGAGTTGGAGGCTGGAGATTAGGGTGAGCCTTTCACTGCCCAGTAAGGTCAAAGGTCAATAATGTGCGCCTGTAAGCAGCTTATAACAGCCCGGGACACTTCCTGGCTACATGCAGAGCACAAAGAACACACACATGCACACAGTAAGCCTTGACTGACCTACACATGAATGAGTTCCCCACACACTGTACAGTCATTCATGTAATCTACTGTGCAAATGTGCAAATCCTCATGTAACAGACCCCGGAGTCGGAGATGCAAGAGGCATGGAGGAGATTATAGCGTCATAACATTGTTGGGTGGTGTTATGTAACGGTACAGGACACAGACCCCAGCAGTGATGAAGACAGTAGAGGAAAAAAAAAAAAGCCTTATCTGATTTTTTAAATTCACCATTACCTCTTCCTCTCTTTCACACTCTCTCTTGCTTTATCACCGTGCCATAATTGTCCCATTTAAAGTCATCATTAACCATATTATTGCATCGCCTGCACCCACTGAAGCGCCGCTGTGTTTTTGTTGTTTTTTTTTTTTTTTTTTCTTTCTCCTCTCCCACTGCCAATAAAGCCATTGAATTTGAAAGTATATGGGAGTTAAGCGTCCTGAGGCAAGACAGCAGATAATTAGAGTCTATAGGCTGATATAGCGGCCTCACTCACACTGATGTAAGACATCCAAATAAGGAGACTCATTCATGTAACAATAAAAGTTTCTTATGTACAACAAGCTCTTCAAGAGAAGGATGTATTCCAGCTTGTGTGTGTGCGTGTGTGTGTGTGGGGGGGCACTGTGGTGAAAACAGATTCGTGGTCGTTCAGAGAGCTGTAATTGTGAGCGAGTCCGTAGTGTCTGTAATTGCTCATTGTCTTCTCGTGGTACAGTGTGTTCAGCCTAAATATATTGGTGCCTGCCTTTGTTCCTCTCACTGTGGACTTTGTTGTTCTGCCCACGCACCCATGTGTGCGTCTGGGTGTGTATCCTCTCATAGAGAAACGGGCAGCACAATGTGTGCTCTAATTAAACCGTGGAGAGTCTAGAGGCCGGCCTGTTTTGCACTGCACACAGGGACGAGCCCTCCACCCACACACACACACACACACACACACACACACACTGCAATGTCTACCATTAAACTTTCATCCTCTTAAACACATAAAAATTGGAAACTGGGAGATAGAGAGGCAGGGATGAAGAGAGAGTGGGAAAAAAAAGGAGCAGGGATAGTGAGGACAAATTGAGTGATGAAAAGTGAGAATGGAGATGGAGAGGAAACAGGTCCTGGTGTTAATGAAAAGCTTCGCTCTGCTCAGCCCAGGCCCTCCAGAGAGTCCTCGAGTAAAAGCAACACGAGGCGCTCCTTCTCTGACCCGGGAGTCTCTCAAAGAAGTGGACATCTAATAGACCCACATCCACAGGCCCAGCCCAGGTCTCTCCTTGCCCTTAAACTTGCACCTCAAGCCTGAGCAGGCGCAGAGGGCAGCAGAGGCCAACACAAGCCAGAATCCCTGGTAAAAATCCAAGTCCCTGGCAGGTTTAAGTGTGCCTGAGGGGACCTCTGGAATTTAGGGGTGCATCTGAGTGTTTAATTGCTAATTGGCTCAATTAGAGGACCTAATTGGTCCAGCTTTGCTGTGAGCAGTGGGAGATCTTAAGTGATTGATGAAGCAGAGAGGTAGAGACGATGAGGAGACTGAGAGCCGAGCATGGCAACAGAGCCATATAGATATCCATGAGTGTGTGTGTGTGTGTGCGTGTGCGTGTGTGTGTGTGTGGTATTTGGCATGCAGGTAGCACACACTATCACACTTATATACACTGATTTAAAGGAACAGGTTTTCCCAAAATACTGTATCTCCCTGCCAGCACTATCACACACATACACACACACACACGCGCAGGCACACACACACACGCGGGCACACACACACACACGCACACATGCGCTCGCACACACACACACACACACACACACACACACACACACACACACACACACACTGATGCACACTCATCCATGATTCATGTCATCAGGAGAATGTTTTTTTCTCAGGCCCAGGAGGCAGCGAGGGGGGGAGGGAGCGAGGGGGGCTGGGGGGTCGTTCACTGGCAGACCATCAGTATAAACCTCATCTTTCCCCGCACCTCTCCTTCATCTCCCACCCTCTCTCACTTGGTATTTCTCATCTAAATGTGCACTGCCAAAAAAACCTCAGGAGGACAATACAAAAAAATAAAAAATTCCTATTTTCAATTCTTGACCAGCGTGTTTACTGCAGACTGTCTTGCTATAGGGCTGCATGACTCTCTATCATTGAGGATAAGCACAAAAAGCTGCACAACAACGATGAAAATGTTTTCCATGACTAAACATTATTCAAATTGGGTACAAACCGGGCTTTTAGCAGACGTTTTTATCCACTGCAACGGACAACCGGCACGCAGAGAGGTGTTTGGCATCATGTTCCAAGGCTCAAACCTGCAGCTTTTTGCTCTCTCAGACCCTCAGACCGCTATTCACCTATCAAATAGGCAGGGTCAAAGCAAGACCACAGACTGTGTGCCCTGTTAAACACTTTCATTTGACCCACAAATCTGCAAGTGATACCATTTAGTTGCTTAATTTGTTGACCTGCCTGTTACCAATAGATGGTAATGTTATTATTTGCCAGGCTGCAGCAGCTAAACAATGTGACCGTTGCTCAGTGAAGTCAATATGCCTTCTGCTGCCGTGAAAAAGAGGGAAGTCGACAGTGAATGCTGAGCATATAACAAAGAATGGACAGCTAAATACTTCCCAGTAAGGTGGAGGAAGCAGAATGACTGATCTGTCAGGAGCCTGTTAAAGACTGCAGCACCAGACACCATTTCTCCAGCGTCAATACTGAAAGAAAAGTCTTAAAAGAAGAGGAAAAAATATGAGGCAGCTTAATGTCTCACCAGCTTGCACGCTCAGCAAGATAATGTATGTTTACAATGCATTCTACAATGCAGGAGAGGGTATACAATTCAAATCATTTTCCAGAGGAAGTTAAAACAGAGCAGTGTGAGAGTTTCACTTCATCGCACTGTGCATTCACAGGGAGCTACAATCTGAATGCTGCTTTTCGCTTCTGATTTAAAGGAATAGTTCCACATATTGGGGAAAGTCTTATTCACTTTCTTGCAGCGTTAGATGACAAGATTCATACTTCTGCATCTTTAGGAAAAGAAATACTACACTATATAATTAGGGATGCAACTAGTTAGCAAGTAAATCCGGAAAATATTTTGTTGATTAATCAGTGAATTGTTTAGTGGTTGTTAAAAAAATGCCTGTTGCCAAGGTGACAATTCAGTTCAAAACCCAAAGACATTCAGTTTAAAAGGAAATAAAACAGAAAATCCTGACAATGTTTGAGAATTAAATTAAATTAAATGACTGTCAAACTATTGCTCTTATTTTCTTTTGTTTCAGCTTTACCTGTAGCCACTTGAAAACCACAACTTGTCTTTTCCGCACTTTGACCTTCATAAGGATCAAACACAATATATAACATTAATTAATGAGCTTTAGAGGTGCTGTTAGACGGACTTTTGAGCCAGGCTAACGGTTTCACTGTTTCCAGTCCTTATGCTGATCTAAGCTACAGTGACGCCTTCCTGCTTATCGAACTCTCAGTAAGAGAGTGAATAAGTGCATTTGCCAAGATGTCGAACTGTTTCTTTCAGTGTAACGCTCAATGAACAATGCCTTTGTCGTAACGGAGGAACTCCCTGGCGTGAGGTTAATTATGCAGGGTTAGATAAACTTGCACACAGCTTGGGCAACGAGAGTCCTCTGTGGGGTAGAGCCACAACAAATGGGTCATCAGGCAAATTAGAAGGATCTCACCTATTGATGAGAATACAGACAGTGTTCGACAGTAAAACGAGTAAAACCTGAATGTAGAGGAAGAGTTGTTTACTTCACTGTAGCATTGATCAGGAAGGACTGTGAGGGGAGTTGATACTTGGCCAATGTTGTGAAGGTGCTTGCAACAAAATACACAATAAAAGATCACAAACTATCACCTGATATTTTGACAGTACAAGCAAGATTTGACTAGTATAGGTTGCTGCACGGATAATTAGATTCCTTTACACTTTACAGGTGTTATTACTGTCTCTTCCTCTTGAATGTGTGTGAACAATTTTCTTCCTCATTAATTACAACAAGTCTCACCTTTATTCTGCAGATCTGTACTTCAAAACTGACACCGGACTTTGATGTTGTTGCCATGGGAGGGGGGGGGGGCGCTGCCTCACTGCTCATATTAACACATGAATCACATAAAATGCTTCAGATTCCTTGTTTTCCACAGCAAGCCCACTTTGTTATCTTTAATTGCTGCGAGGAGTGTTGGGCGCCACTTTTATGTGCTGTGACAGAGGTTTCCTCCAATTAACCTGCTGTTAATCTTCCATATGAAGGTCACGTCTCTGCTCGTGGTGGATGAAGCGTGATCAATGAGTGTGATTGAATTTTCACATTTGGGAGGAAGGAAGCATTATGTATACATCAAAAAGGAACTAGTGATTTAAGGAGCATGGTTTGATAATTGAGCCTTTTCATATACTAGACTGCTGAGTGTTTGATAATTAGTTTGTCCTATTACTGATTTACACTGTACAATAGTTTTGAATAATGGTACTGCAGCAATGCTGCTTTGACACATTACTCTTTAAAGTAAGGTGGCTGCACAGGTAGCCGTACAAGAACCTAAATAAAATTTTGTCTAAATATTTTTTATAATTTTAGATTTTAATCAAGAGATATGTGATCAAATAATAAGCAAAGAAGAGTACTGATATAATCAGACATCAAGGTTTTCACAATTCCAAAAATGTATGTTTGAAAAATGAGATTTGATCCAAAGACCAGTCCGAAATAGATCAAATGGTAATTAGACCACATCCAAAACACTGTGGACATGAACAGAAAACCCCAAGACTAGCAGCAGCATGATGCACCACCAAATAAACAGCTCTGATCCAACTATACTTGTGCCAATACAATGCACGCCTTCCAACACGGATACCAAAATGACGACTTTTGACACTTTACTTTGAGAAATAGAAACACCATTGACTTCAAAAACCCCACAGTTCTCAAAAACCATCTGTCCAAAAGCTTTGCCAAAATAAACTCAAACTAAAACTGGCAAAAATAACATTTATGTAAATCAGGAACTATCAAATTGAGCTATAAAGGATGTGTGAAAATGACTAAATGTTGTCAAATGTCATTAAAATGTTAAATGTCATGACAGATTTTTGTCAGTAAAGTAAAAACACACCATGCTGTACTCTTCCTAACCCTAATGTCGTAGGTATGCTGCAAGTGAAGTGCTCGTTGGATGGTTGAACTGTGGCACATTACACCAACCAGTTGATTTCAAACATACTTCCACCTTAACCCTGATGTCTACAAGCGAAAAGTGAGCGAGCCTGTTGCACTTGCCTCTCACACTTACACAGCGGGATTTGGCTGTCATATAGATTCTTAAGTTCGATGTGATGCATTAGCCAAAAAAGTTTTACTGAAGTGGTCACATCAGCCTGGAGATCACGCTCTCAGAATCGAATTTATCACCATTCTGCCACATAGCTTACCCAGCACAATCTAAATCCCACTAAAACCAATTCCACCCAATTGTACTCCAACACAGCCACAGAGTAACCCACTACGACCTCCCTTGTAATTGCTTGCCACGTCTCCCTCCATGTTGTGTTGCCAGTCAGTCTGTCAGTACACTGGATTCAACTTAATGATAGATAATAACCTTACTTTGCCAGGGCGAGGGTGCGGGCTAATAGCCGGAATTCGATTGTGTGAAGGCTCTGGACGGACGACGTCAAGTCGCTGGCGAAAAACGAGGCCGAGGTCAGGAGGAGAAAGACGGGAACAGAGGGACGAGGACAAACATGTTGCATAAATAAAGCGGCTGCACGGGTCTATTCAGGTGAATGCACAGATGCAAAAACATATACAGTACATTTATCACGCGAGTGTGCAGCCGAGCGTGAACTCACACATGCACCCACGCACACGAATACATTACGCTCATTATCATCTCAAAGCTTTCAAAGCCTGGCAGTCTTTGAACCAGCACATCTCATTTGTTTTCACATTTGCTAATTAATACATCAAGGCTGAAACAGGAAAATTGGACATTTAAACATCAATGTGTCTTTGTGACCGTGTGTCTGTGAGTCCATACACACATATTCATCTGTATATATACCTTAAAGAAAAAAAAAAAATAGGATGTTGTTTGGAGTTTCTCTGTATCGTTCTCTATATGTTTTGCCGTCCTGCTGACGGCCTCTGTGTGGGCTCCAAACAGAAAAGAGCTGGCGGGCAGGTCAGCGCTCCTTCAGGCTCATGTCAATCCTTTATACTTATTATTTCTCATCCCTCCATCTTTCTCTCCATGTGGGAAAGACGGATTCAAGAGTTCAACAGATATAGCTGAAGGGGGTATGTATGTCAAGAAGATGGAGGAATGTAAGGAGCAGACCAATCAGCTAACATTTAACTCCTCTTAAAAAATTATGCAGGAAACAAGGGAAGACAAACAGGTCATGGAGGTGATCTGACTTTAACTGAAGTCATGGAAAAATTAAACATTGTACTTTCAGTTTTCTGCCCCAGGGTCAGAACATCATCTATCCTTTTGTCTAACTCTGAAAGCAAGTTTCTTTAGATTGTTCCTATTCTCCATCTCCATTCTGATGTTGAAGGATGTAGCCTACGTCTAAAAATGGTAATCAGAAATGAATTATCATATCTCCTTCAAAAGAAAATAGATTGTTCCACTTCTGTCCAACCGCCACAGGACGGATGTGAAGGTGCCGTGATGTATTCAAGCCCTTGCTGGCATTACTGTACGTTCAAACGGTGGCCATTAATTTTCTTTGAGAGGCAGCATCTTTTAGCGGCAAGGCCGGCATGACCACTGAAAAAGAAGGAAGAAGTTGAAGTCCAGGCAACTTTATGGTAATGAGCTACGACGTGGTTCAGCGGGAAACAATCAGAATGTAGAGGTGCTAAAATCAGACGTGTAAAAATCATTGCAGCAGAACCTGAGATACTGTCTTTGTTATTCCTGGTGCCTAGATTACCCATAATGCAACTCAAATGTCGCCAGTTCAGTTGGAGATTTGGGTGCGTTATGCTCGTAGCAGCTAATTACTTAGCTGTAGCCTCAAGCAGAGGTGAGGACGGGTCGATATAGCTACAGAATTCTGGTACAAACCCGAAGAGAGAAACATTTTCGATCTCCAGCCCGAACTGTTGCTTCCTCAAGTGACATCACTTGAGGCAATTATCATATGTATGGTTTATATATGGTTTATATGTAGAGATATTCTACAGACACCATAGCAGGTCCAAAAACCATGTTTTCATCTTTACAGCATGTCTGTAAAGATGTTTTTTTTTTGTAAAGGACGAAACAGGAGCATAACATTTTTCAGCTACTGAAGAAATCATGTTGAAATTGACAGTTTTTCTCTTCAGCCCTTCTATCTTTATACATTGTGCATTGTCTCCCCTCCCTGCCCAGACTCGATTCACTCCTCGTGGAGACTAGACTGGTCTGACAATGGAGGAGAATGGGCTGATAGACTGCCAGCTACAATACAGACACAATGGGAGGATGCAGAGACGGAGGGGGGGATGTAGACAGAGGAGGAGGAGTGTAGGGGCTGTCAGTAAACTTGTTGACAATGCAAAGACGTACACACATACACGTCGGAGGTGGGTAGCACTGGTATGAGCGTGAAATGTGTGTGTGTGTGTGTGTGTGTGTGTGTGTGTGTCTGTGTTTGTGTGTGTCTGTGTGGAGGAGGGGGTGTTGGGGTTGCAGACCACCGGAGCGCAAAATTGGAAACAATGTGTCGTCAAGAGTTAAAAGCAAATATTTACAGGGCTTTAATTTGCATTGGGAGCAGTGAGTTTCCGGTGTGGGTCAGTGCGTCTACGGCAGAGCTGAGGAACACGGAGGGGCATGGGTGGTAATTAGACAGACAGTGGCAGATTAATCACAGGCTGACAGCACAGCCTCGCAGCCACACACAAACACATTCACAAGCTGTACGCAGCCCCATCACTTAGTCTGCCTCGTCTGGCAAAACACTCTGGACGTTTTCCTCTCACCCAGAGAGGACGAGTGTATCCAGCTTTGACGAGCATACCTTATCCTCTCTTATTTTCTGCTCTTTTCTTTTTTTTTTTTTTTTTTTAAAAACACACACACATTCGTGCAGGCTAACTGCCCTACCGTCGTGCTCTGATTACCTGCTGCTGTGTATCCACGATAAATCACCAGCTCTAAACCCCTTCTCTCTCCCTTCCCCTGGCATAACGACAGCTCCTGAGCCGCTCACCTGCTCACCTCCCCCGCGGATCCTCCAGGGGGAGCGTCCAGGAGACGGAGAGGACAGCATGGTGTCCTGCCCCGGGGGGGGGGGCTCCTCTGTAGGCTGGAGGGCACTGCCACTGCTCAATGGAACGTGATGGGGGGCACGGAGGAAGGGGAGTTGGCTGAGAGCGCTGCCATTAAACGCGTTCCATATATCATAAATATTTTACCGTCTTCTAAGTGCTTTTGACCTTGGATCAGAGTACTGTAGGTTACACCACATTATGGGAGGGACACAAGCAGAGTTTTAAAATGTTTAACACTTTCTTACAGTGGTAATGAATTTGGGTTGAAATGGGTCTTTTTGAAGGTTTTGTGTACGTGATCAAAACCTACTTCCTCTTCAGTTTTTACCAGCGAGGGACACTACGCTCCTTAGTAGTCAAACACCATCAACCATTTATGAAATATCTGATGTCTACAGAGCAGGTTTTAATAAATATAAACTGCCTGTAACTTTCAGGACATTTAGAGCGATTGGTGTTCAATGATTACTGCAATACAGTTTTAAAGGCTTTCAAAGATCCTCTTCACGAAACCATTAGCATTTAAAACAATGAAATCCACTGATCACGATCATCATTAACTCCGGTAACTGCCAATAATTCAATGACACGTAAATGTGTAACACGACCTGGTGGAGGTAAAAAGAGGGTTCACTTTTCAAACTTGGTGACCAGGACACACCAGTGTAACCACTGGGTGGGGGGTGGGGGGATGGGATCTAATTGTGCAAATGAACGCTGCTGAAGGGGAAACAGACACCCAGACAGCAACAGCGGCAGAATACAGGAAACATAAGGACGGATGATGTATTGTTTGGAGTTTGGAGCAATATTCATTTAAATGAGTATAGCTGATGAATGTCAGTTGTAGCTTAAAGCTGCTCACTTGACAAGCTTGAATTGTGTAAACCTTCAGACAGGGACCTGTGACCTGGGACAAATAAAAGCTTTCCACTAAAATATTGACAGAAAGGATTAGGAAGGTAAGAGAACTTGTGCAAAGTGACATAAACCTGCAATTTTACGAATGAGATCCCATCACTGCTCCAGAGAAAAGAAATATTAAGACGTCAACAGATTCAGTGAAAGTTTGAGAACAATACAGCGATTACAGATAAGGTGGTTTCATTCACTTGCTTCTGCTGCAGATCCCTCTTCTCTACCAGTAACGGAGGAATGCAAGAAACGGCAACACACTGTAGTTGAGCCTGTTCTGAAGCAAAGGCGAGTCTTACTTGAATATTAATGTTACTGTTATCCATTTATCTGGCAAGACTTAAAGCCCCATAACAAACAGCGGCACAGTGGTGGGTGTTACAAGCTCACGCTGTGCAGCCAAACATTGTTCAAACCTACAGAGCTTCATTTCGAATTCGAGTCGAGCTCCAATAGTTTCTAAAAAAATACCAAATGTGTCAGATTGAATTTTTGGGAAATGTGTATAAAATGGCGCACAGGTTCCAATGGTACACAGCTCTGAAAACACCAGAGCAGACTACGATCATTTTAACAACCTTTAAAACTACTTACTTGGACGTAAAGATGACAAATTATACTAACTGTCACTGAGAATGCTATTGATAAAGAGGGATGCTAAAGAGAGTGAGAGAGAGGAAGAGGGAGGGTTTGGAGGACCGCCATCCGGATCTAGTTGTCCCTGACAGATGGCCGGTGAGACACATGAGCAGCTGATGTGTACGATTGTCTGCCTCCCAAACAAGAGGACACGTCAACAGTTGCTGCTTCCCCCTCTACCTGTTGTCGTCCTCATCCCTCCGCCCCCGTCTATTTCGGTCTTCAATTAATTTAATTCGATGCAGAGTCAGACTTTGTGCTGCAATCTTCTGAAGCCAAGGAGAGGACACGGGATAAATATCAAAAGAAAAGGGCACAGTGAGAATAATCCTCAGATTATAATCAGAATTATTATTAACAAGTTGCGGCAGCTAAACATTCCTCCTCTCTCTCCCTCAGATCTTTCTCCCTCCTCCCCTCATGTTGGCTATTAACATGAGCGATAAATATTCATCCAGTGCTTTAATCTATAGCTGAGCTCATCTAGAAGAGCTGTGTTTGTTTTACAACTGGAGGAGAGCTGGAGGAGGAAGATGTGCTCATAAATATACTGTACATGATCAGCACAGTAATATGGAGCATTAGGATCTGATGTGCATGATGACGCTGGTAGCTGCATGTACAGTACAGCATGTTCCACACGGTGCATGTGTGGACTGATAAAGGCTGCAGATACAGTTATTTTTCCAATTGACTGATTGGTGGTAAAATAATCAATAAAAAATCACAATGAAACCCAAACAGCTGATTCTTTTTCAAATGAGAATACCTGTTAAAGGGTCTTAAATATACAGTGGCTCCAGTGTAACAGACTGAGGCTAAAAGCTGCATGTCTCGGGGGAACTGAGAGAGCGCCGACCCCCGTCAAGGTCAAAGTCAAACAACATACACCAGACTTAAGAGAAAAACAATCTAATTCATCGTAAATCATCCAGATCTGCCCCAAAATGTAATGGGTTCTCCCCTGACCTATGACCCATCCCTCAACCAAGTTCGGTGCAAATCGGCTCACTGCTTTTTGCATAATCCTGCTGACAAATAAACAGACACTGGTGAAAACATGACCTCCTTAGCAGATGTAAGAATAAGCATCTACACCTGTTCACCTGACTGTATTTTTAAGTAAGGAATTGTTTTGTTTTGATGCAACTTAAGATAGATAGATAGATAGATAGATAGATAGATAGATAGATAGATAGATAGATAGATAGATAGATAGATACTTTATTTATCCCCTAGGGAAAATTCATGTGTCCATTTGCTCATTGTTGATAATAAATAAACTATAATAATTAGATTAGTCCACTTCCTTTGGCTGAGGTGTTGTTTAGCCTGATGGCAGTGGGAACAAAGGATCTCCTGAACCTCTCTGTTCTGCAGCGCAGCGAGATGAGACGTTTGCTGCACCTGTAGCTGCTTCTCTGTGCTGCCAGAATGTTGTGGAGAGGACGTTTGGTATTGTCCAAGATGGCCTCCATCTTACATTGCATGCATCTCTCCTCAACAGTCCTGAGTGAGTCCAGACTCCTGCCAAGCACAGACCCAGCCTCTTTGACCAGCTTGTCCAGTCTCCTTGTGTTCCTGTCGGACATGCTGCTGCCCCAGCAGACTGCAGCATAAAAGAGTACACTGGCCACCGCTGACTGATAAAACATGTGCAGCATTTCACTGCAGATGTCAAAGTATAAATATAACCATATGTGCTCAACAAACACAGTACTGTAATGGGTTGCTGGGTTTGATACATCATTATACTGTCCTATCATACCAGGTATTACTATAGACAAAATTTATAGACATAGACCAGACATTATTATATTATATAACCAGATATATTAGTATCTCTATCTTTCTGCAAGTGTGTAGGCGGTGATGGAAGTATGGACTTGTACCTCTGACTGACTGAATGAGGTCTGCTGGTTTGGACTGGCAGCAGAGAGACTCCTGTATCTCTGCAGCTACTGCAGGGCTTGCTGGCAAAATGTGCACCCGCCAAAAGTTTCACTGTGTTCCTGCCTCTCTCTCTTTCCTCCACTCTTTCTCTCTCTTCAGCCGACGCTTTCTCCCTTTCCAAATTCCATCTCAGACAAGTTTGTCTTTTCCCTCCACGCCGTCTCTGTCTTTCTGCTGCGGTACAACTCCTGTAATCTGTTCCCTCTTTTACTTCCCTCCTTTCCACGTCCCTCCTCCTCTACTGCTTTACTGTCCTTCAATCTGTATGTGTGTGTGTGTGTGTGTGTGTGAGAGTCGGAGGCATGTTTGAGATGTCACAGCAGTGTGGTGCAGCACAGTGGGATGTCGAACACTGCCGCCTCTCCCTCTATTCATCGCTCTTTTCTCTCTCTATCTCAGCATCTAAGGAATCAGGAGCCTTTGCCCCTCGGCTCCTGAGGAAATAATGAGGTGCCAACGGAGGATGGCGGTTCCACTCGTGAAGACCGACTGAAGATTGAGGCGTGAGGAGGAGGAGGAGGAGGAGGAGGAGGAGGAGGCCTGAGAGACTTGTCCCACTTGGTGTTTGGGGGGGACAGGCAGGTCACGCTCACTCCTTAGTGGCATGTTGCTGCAGGACGCCAGGGTGAAAGGTGTGTATGGACGATGGTGTTTTGACACACATATCCTCATTTCTTTTTCTTTGATTCTCAGCTTGCATGTTGCTCCCACTCCTGAAATCCATGATGCACTGTTCCTGTGCCCCAACTGGTGCAATTATAAGAAAAGCGTTTCCGTGTGTGCACATACACACGTGCACGGGCATTTGCCTCTCGTTAAGCCTCTACATATGCAGCCAGAGACGCAGAGTGATAAAAAGTAGGTTACTCTGGTTTGTATTTTTTCTTTCATTCCCCCAGTCTCTCAGTTTTATTGCCTCTCACTCCTTCTCTCCTTTGCTTCCCCAGAACAGCGGCATGAAAAATGAATAAGACAGTGCAGCTTGTTTGATCCTCTCTCACAGCCCGTGCCATAATTTGAGACGGGAAGGGTGAGAGGGGAGAGGCGAGTACGACCATAAACCCACTTTTAAAAAGATGACGCAAATCCAGACGTGGCGACGGCAGCCATGAAGCCTCCACTCGGCTCTGCTTCTTTTTTGCCTCATTTTAGCAGAGTTCCTTAGTTTTGCCTTCACTTTAGCCCTCACTCCCTCTTTTCTCTCTCCCTTGGGTGCAATTTTCACTGAGATATATCCCACGCTCAATACTCATCTACTTTTGTCCTAAATCTTGGCGCCTGTGTGTGTGTGTACTTTGAATCCCTTTTAGTGTGTGGGCAGGCAGCAACAGCCCTCTGACCACAAGGAGAGGACAAATCCCCTGCTCATAAACGCATAATCTTTATAGCTCCCCACAAGAATAATTGCCCTTTCAGGCCAACAGAAGGCGCTACCACTGACTATAAAATGTGATGCCCACATTTAATTGCATAGTTTAAATTGACAACTTAATTAAATAGCTAAATAATTTGATGTAAAATTGGAGCTAAATCAGTCATCTAATTTTGCGCCATATGCTAGTCTGCAGACTCGTGCCAAATCAAGATTGAGCAGCACCAAGTGCTTAAGTACAATGTCATCTTGGTTCAAAACCAAACTGTGTCCCTTGTGGGGAGGCCATTCAGAGCGGGATCACCCAGTCTCAGGGAGCGCAGCCACACCAACGTGTTCCCAAACTCCAAATGACACCACTGAAGTCGGGGAGTGATCCTGGATTATGGCCGCCGGCCGCTCTGAGGCTCTGTAATTAATTACAGTGGCCAATAATAATTAGGGCTGGGCACCAGCGAGCGGTCGCCAAACAAAATGTGGAAAACTGGCTGCTGATTTGGTGTCTGTCTGCGGCCTCTGAGCCCCGTGGGCGCTGCCATGCCACGCTAGCACCTGCTCTCAAACTGCGGCAGCTAACAGCTTTCAGTGTGTGTGTGCGTGTGGGTGTTGGCAACAGAGCTGGGTGACACGGGCTGTTAGGAAAGGGAGGGTAGAGGGGCACAGTGCGCTCTGACAGGGTGGTTGATTCACAACAATACGCTAGCGTCAGCCACTAGCCTCTTGGGCTTACTGAACTGTGGAACCGTGATTCATCTGCGTTATTTCACTGTAGCTGGATAGCTTTATGACTGGAACAAAGGCACTTCCTCATACACATGCGATAAGTGAACAGGTGTGTGAACAACCAGTGCATACAAAAGGCCCATAACATAGCAAACAAGTGCATAATAGCACACATTGTGTTCAAACACAGTAGCAACAGTTTGTTGTTCACATATAGTCTGCTGCAATGTGATCTTAATTTATTCCTTCATACAGAAGTGTAGACTTGAGAATGTGTGACTAATGCACTAAACACACACACGTACACAATGAGCACACACAATGCATTAATTATGAGCATCCAAGATGCTCGTGCAGCCATGCTGGGTGCATACAGAGATGTGCGGGTGCTGTAGAGGGTGAGTCTGCTGTCACGAAAACTCTGCAAAAGTGTTAAATTGTGTTCTTTGGTCATCAAGTGAGCCATTAGCAACATGCACACTCTGTTTGATGCGCACATTTTTCAGATTAGCACCATTTCTTTTAGCTTAAGGAGATGTGTTTCTGCAAATGGGCTGAGTCAATACGTGCAGATTTTCTGCATACATTGACTTATACAACAATAGAGTGGATTTATTTCAGTACTCATCAGCCCCATCTGAATATCTGATGAGCTGCTGTTGTAGCTTACTGTGCAGTTTGCACATCTGCGCACACTTTATTTTTGTCTATTCTTATTACTCCATCTGTACCGTTAATTATGTGAAGAGCTAGGAACACACACTGGCACATTTGCTTGTAATGTGTAAACCTGTCACAACTAGGCAGTATTTTTTATTATTATATATGGCGTTCATTTCAGTATGCCTGTTTTTTTCAGAGGCTTATTATAATTGTTATTTTTTAAAGGTCTTTAGCCTAGAAATCATCAAGCAGGATACTGATTAAAATATTGCATTGTACTTTGTACTGACATTCCATAAATACAAAAAATGAATGTAATATTTCAATGAAAAAAATCTGTGTTTAAGTAAAGTAATTACACAGCTGTTGCCGCTCGTAATGCCACATCAGAACTACAGCACAACTTTTGATCACAGAATCAAATGTATTTGGAAAATCAATGAGCAGCAATCAATAACTCGTATCTTATGCAAGAACTATAATAACACAGACCTCATGATAGACCTTTAAGATACTTTGCATTAGTGACCTTTACTTTGCATGTAAGGAGGCTGTTAACTGAATTCATTGAATCTACCTCAATTAGCTGTAGGTGTCAGCCAGTTCCCTCACAGGGAAAATCTCACATGTGATTTGCAGCTTTATGATCCAGAAAAAAAAAAAAAAAAAGTATCATCACCTGTGCTACATTAGGAAAGACAAGGCTGGCTTAGCACTTTGCTATAAATGTACCTTTCACACCTCATGCCAAAATATCCTGCGATAATCACACCACATTTAAACGCTCTCCTCCGCTGCTCCGCCCTCCCCCTTCCCTTCTTTTTCCCGCCACTCTCTGGGAGATCTCCCTCACGACTCACCCGTCGGGCCGGGCTCACCAGCATCTGGCAAGCTTTGCTCGAAGGCACATGGAGCGCTCATTTGCATATCACTCGCCTGATGTTTTCGCAGTCACGAGGGTGCTCATTTGTTTTGCCAAATTAGGAGCTTTGTTTTTTTTTTTTTAGCTCTGTTTTTAGCTGTGGGATCCCCCCCCCCCCCAACTCTTTTTAGCTGTGATCCTGCTGTGTTACACCAAGCAAGAGAGAGAGGGACAGACCCAGAGATATTTGAACATTTGGTTCGCTCTGTGAACACTATTGCGCAATAATGTAATTCAGATAGTGAATGAACAGCATGGCCTTCCTGACAAACAGTGTGTGTGTGTGTGTGTGTGTGTGTGTGTTTGTATATATATCTGTGTGAGCATTTTGCCATCACCCCCTCCCACTCACATATGGCTACCTTCTGCTCCAAAGGATTCAGCCAGGACTCGACTCTAATGTACAGCCGTAAACACATTTTGCATTGCAAACAATGGAGTAGCATTCAAGGTGAATTGACAGTGGTGTACAGTACGTCTTAAAACATGTCAGGTTTCTAAGCTGCTCCACTGACAACAAATGCAGGACAGTGTGACTCATGGGTAAGGAGAACATCTTTTCAATGAATGTTAACAAAGACATTCTGTATATTGTCAGCTATGTGTCTTTGGTGTATGGCCTCAGGAAATACAGTATTGCCATTACACTCACATATGCTAGGGCATGGTACCGAGACGTCCAATACGTCCAATTCACAAATGTTTAATTGTTAGCCTTCTTTTTAACTGCTGCAAAGAAAAACTACTGATACATGAATCCTTTTGATTTTTAGATTAACTATTCTTTAACTGTCCAACTGATACTGTACTCTGTAGGCTGAAGCCAGTAACTAAACTGAACAAAAATATAAATGCAACACTTCTGTTTTTGCTCCCATTTATCACAAGTTGAGATTAACGATCTAAAACTTTTTCTAAGCAAACAAACGGTGTCTTTCTCGCAAATCTTCTTCACAAATGTGTTTAAATCTGTGGATTTCGCACGACTTGAGGTACAGATGTGCATTTTAGGGGGTATAAGGTCGTGGATCAGAAAACGAGTCAGTAGCTGGTGTGAGCACCTTTGCACCATGCAGTGCAACACAGAGTTGATCTCGTTATTGATCGCGGTTTGAGGAATTTTGGAGCGCTCCTCTTCGATGGCTCTGTGACGTTGCTGAGTGTTGGCAGGGATTGGAGCGTGCTGCCGTACATGCAGATTCCAGATCATCCCAAACGTGCTCACTGGGTGACATGTCTGCAGGCCGTGCAAGAACCGGGATGTTTCCATCTTCCAGGAATTGTGTACATCATGCTGCAACATGAGGCGATGGCAGCATGATGAATGGAAACGACAATGGGCCTCAGGATCTCGTCACACAATATATCTGTGTGTGTGTGTGTGTGTGTGTGTGTGTGTGTGTGTGTGTGTGTACAGAAAAAGTCTTTGATCGTTTATTTCAACTCATGAAAATGGGAGTAAGAGTAAAATAAAGTAAAAAAGTGTTGTTCATATTTTTGTCCACTATACTGTATATTTGAGAATTTATCAGGCAAAAGTAATTAACATAAATGCATAATAAAAAGCTATGTAATAGACATACTTCTTTTTATTTATTGGGTGACAAAGGTGCAGCAACCTACAGTACATATCTGCTGGTTTACAAAATAAAAAACCTGTGTTTATCCGATCCGTGCTTTAAACTCAAAACTTGATCCATGTTTTTTTTATACTGATGTATTATACTTTTGAGAAATGCTGTAATATCTTTTCACTTAACAACTCTTACTTCCTTTTAAATGAAATTGTGACTTCAGGAGAAAAGTGTCAGGCATCATCCCAAGAATCGATATGGTTTCCTACACCGGCGAGAGATGCCGTGATAATGAAACGTCACCTTCTCAACAAGAAGAATCTTTCTGTAAAACTCACAGTGAGCTGCAGCAGTGCTGTCTCTTTTCCCGTCATTATGTGTCTGAAATGTGAAACCGACACATTGTATCCCGTTCTCCTGGGAAACAATACGACTTTGAACGAGCCAGCTAATATAACATTAGCCGAGATAACAGGGATTAGCATGCTATTCAGAGGAATGATTAAAGGAGGAGTGCAACTGGACACAAATGATAACTGCAGGATGGAAAGTGAGTCCATTTAAATTAAGATGTTGCATGTCACATGCAGCAAAAAATTAGCTTAAGCTGCCTTTCAGTCGTATCGTCCAAGTCAAACAGAGAACTGGACTTTTGTATTAAATAGACAATAGGAATTTATATTTTCTCTTTCTTTGATGTCAACTCTAGCCTAAAGATAAAATAATCCAACAGGAAATCCTGGTTAAGCAAAGGTTAAAGGGAAAATCATCCAGTACTCAATTAAGACCTTTAATTATGCAGCTCATGGTAATTAATGTATGACTAGACTTTAATTAGCAGAAAGACTGCCTCACATTAGTCACTGTCACTCATACTCAACTGCATACAAAATGCATACATTTAATGTAAGGTCTGCATGTGTAGATGGGTCAGATGGGTAAGTGGTTCTCAAAGTGGGATCCAGGGACCTCCAGGGGTACTTGAGGGGGTTCCTGGGGGTTCCCAGCGAAAAGGGGAATCATTTATTTTCACTATAATGCCATCCATAAGTAACACAATGACAGGATGTGTGGCTGTTTTCGTCATGAGTTTCAAACACTTTCAGTAATAGAACATCTAAATGCAAAAATCTTATCAGAAAGGGGATCCTGGTCTGTGGTCTAATTTGTGTCACTTTAAGGGTTCTTGATGTGAAAAAGTTTAAGAACCACTGACTGACCACTGACTCTAGTACACACTCTGCACCTCAGACCTCTGGGTCACCAGAAGACTCCTGTGTGTGTTTTAGGAGTCCTTAGTTAAAAGTCATCATGCTTTGAAAACGTGTGGGAAAACGTGTGTCTACTTAACATGTGTAGCTGTGACTGCATATGTGTGTGTGTGTGTGTGTGTGTGTGTGTGTGTGTGTGTGTGTGTGTGTGTGTATGGACCAGCACTGAGAATAATTAACTCCAGTGACCCAGTCACAGCGGTGGCGGGGCAACCGCTGTGACTGGAACGCCTGTCAAATAGGCCGGTCATCACACTCCTCAGGCGGCACCTGATGAAGAGGATCCTTCACACACACTTTCACAGAAAAAAAACACACGCAGAAAAATATATACACATACACACAACCAGACAAGCATGCCAAAGCACATACAGAACACACAACTGTCATGTATTAATTAACACATTTACCACCTCTGTAGGGTGAGGAAACACACACACACACAAACACACACAACCACACACACACACACCATGTCACACCTGTGAAATTGTCTCAGCAGCTCTTCACACAGCAGCTATATATACGTGTACTTGTCTGCTTAGTATACTTGGCACACACTCATTCACACCATGCTGCAGCAACAGTACAGACGTGTACACACACACACACACACACACACACACACACACACACACACACACACACACACACACAGGCATATGGCAAGAAGCTGGCTGTTCGTTAGCACCCCTGACATCTCTGACAAATTGACTCCTTTATGTGAGTGGAAGTGTGCGGCAAGGGGGGCCGCGAGAAGGTGGATCATCTCATTCACACGGTCCAAAGGAGAGCGATACCATTCTGAACACACGCACACACACACACACACACACACACACACACACACATACACACTCCACCTGTGACATCACCGGCATGTAAAAAGACCTGCTTCCGAAATGATGAGCTAAGATGGAGGAGCTGGAGAGGGAAGGAGGTGGGGAATGAGCAGAGAGGAGGGGGGGGCTGATGGAGGGAGAGAAGGATGGAGGGCAGGGGCAAATGAAGGACAGGAGGAGAAGAGGAGGAAAGATGTCAGAGAGACAGATAGAGTTTGGAGGATGAAAGGAAGCAAGGAAGAGAGAGAGCAAATAGAGAAAGTGCTGCAGAAAAGGTAGATTGATCAAGAAGCGATTGAGAGGAGACTCACAGGGGAGAGCAGCAGGGAGGGACTGGAGGGGTGACTCCATCTCAGCTCTGTTTACCATGCTGTCTAGTTATGGAGGAGTTTGCTCACTTGTTGTGAGCTGATATAAAACCTCATGAGAGGAGCTCCTAACGTGAGGTACAAGAAACTTTTCATGAGAACAAAATGTCCTTTGGGCAGTGATGTGAAGTAAATTCTGTACTACAACACAGTTTTTAAAATGTCACTTTGGAGGATTCCCATTTTACTTTCTTTGTCTTTTGTGTTTTTTGTCATTTGATGTACCCTTTTACATTTCAGAGAAAATATGCTTCTACAACCACCCTAGGAAAAGACGGTGGATATGGCAAATAAGCTATAGTTAAAGCTATAGCTGTAATTTTTCTCTACCGCTGAACATGGTTTCTTGCCGGGAGCAGGTGGTGGCGATTGTCGCTTGACAAGAGCATCGGCCATCGTTGTCTTTATAAAACAAGGGGTTATACAACGCCCTCTGAGCAGCGCTGCATCTTTAGGGCAGACTGGAGGCTCCAGTGAGTTGTTATCAGAAAGTTAGCGAGCTGGTTAGCATGCTAACTTCAAGAAAAGACATAAAGACAAGATTTAACATTGGTGTTGTTTTCCACCACTGGAGACAGCTCTTGGAGAGTAAAAGAATGCAGTTTGATGCTGAACTCACAAAGTTTCTTCTAGACTGGGAAGTGAACAGCTGTTAATGCTAATGCTGGCTATGTAGCAATAGCAAAACTTACAAATAACTTCTTTAATGGTTTGGTTAGAGACAAATACAACACTTGGTTAAATTTAGATTATAGTTTGAAACAAGCTACATGAAAGCTTGATGCATTACAAGCCTCTCCACCAACCTGACCCTCTCAGCCATCACAGAGGGGGCACTACTTCCTGCCTTGGCACTAGACAATCGTGAGTTGCATAATCATCCAATATACTATAAACAGAAATACTCAGATACCCAATTCTGAACCAAGAATTTATTCCAAATCAAACTGTGACACCAATAATTAGAATCGAATCAAAGAGAGTCCCAAATATCGTTGCAGGTGTGAGTGTTGCTAGTAACAGAAATAGTTCATCAGGTATGAGGAACATGTGTGAAACACTAGGTGCTACGTGCTTTTGGTTGCCATGCAACCGTCTCCCCTGAAGTTAAAAAAAAAAAAAACTCCAGGAAAATAAATCCATCCCTCCAGGTACAACTACATTTCTCTATCCCACTAATGTGGCATGCAGCATAATTTGAGGTAAGATCTGTTTAGCCTGGAGCATGTGCCCAACTGTGAGAATGACCCTGACAATGGAAACTGGTTATAGATACCTCATTTTGGAATAAAAGTGGCATGTCTGCTGTTGTTTTCTTCTCATAATGGGTTCAGCCATCTGCTCCTTCTCTTTGTGTGCTTAATCTTAGTCTTGTTTGTAAAATAAGATTTTCTTTGTACCTCTGTGCTGATGACAATAGATTGTTAAAAAAAAACAACAACAACCTGAGGAAGACAGAGATAAATGAGACAGAGGAAATGGATGAGGAATGGGACAGCCCTACAACTCTTAACTAATTCCTTCAGTGAGGGACAACACAGAAAGCATGATTCATATCCAGCATTATGAAGGGAATGATGAATCTACTGCCCTCAGCAATGCATTGTCTTCAGCCCGCCATAAAAAGACCCAGAGTATTCACTATATCACAAACAAGCTTTAAACTGATAGCACACGGTTGATACCGCACTGTTGAATATGTTGGAATTCAAAATGGAGCCCATCATATATTTCCGTGTCAAAGTGAAATGAGTACCAAAATTTACTGGATTACATCCCATTTAGTTGGATTAATATCCCAGAGGGAAGACGGTGATAAAAAATTACCAGCTGCTAAATAGAAAAAAAGAAGGAATTTGCCTTTAATTACAACAGACTTTACAGTGTAATTATTGAACAGCTGGCTGATATTTGTAAAAGCAATATTAGATTCATATAATTTTAAGAAAAATTTAAATATTATTAATGCACTAATAACTGTAAATACATGCTGCTTCTCAATAACATTCAAGATGTGTTAGCTAGGAAAACTCACTCTTGCTTTATTCAATACACTCAGTGGTCACTCGTTCATGTTGAATAAGATGGTGTTGTGTTCACGGACCCTGCGCTACTTTTACAGTAGCTTTTAGCATTTAGCATTACACCATAATTGTCACTTGCGGTTGTTTATCAAAAGTTAGAATTAGCAAATGTCTAGCAAATGTTTTGTTAAACATGTGGAGTCATGTTACAACCATCACAGAGGAAGCATTGCATGTGAAATATAGTGTCGCTGTTTAAAAGTAATTTCCACAAAAATTGTATTTGCTAATATCTTGGAGCAGAAAACACATAAAATGATATGTTTTGAAGAGGTAACATGCTTCCAGCCCCCTATTTGGGTGTCTTAAGGAAAGCATTGACCATCAAAAATTAGATTTTAGGCAAGAATTCCACTGTATGAGAAGTTACAGACAGGACATTACAGCTCCGTCCTATTTGCATAAAAAATCTAGAAAATTTCTCAAAATCAGTGTCACTGGGGCTGCTCTGAGGATCTGAGGATCTTAATGGAATGACAGAATGGAGCCTTTAAATATTCAGAAAAAAACATGTTTGGTGTTGAAGATCAGACATGAATGTGTGAGAGGAAAAGACGGAAATCTGATTAGTCTTTGAGTAACCTGGCAGAACAGGAAGTTTTAATTTTGAATGGTCTCGTATATCATGGATGCACATCAGTCACAAAGACTTTAAAATGTATCATTTTTCTATAATAGTTTTGTGCTTTAGCTGTCTCATGGCAAAAACTGCCTTTTACACATCGCCTCCAGGTTATCACCTCTAACTGCCCTCTGGTATTGTCATTTAAAGGCAGTGATGATGCAATGATGAGCAACACCTTCATTTAAATGTCTCCCCTCTCCGTGCCCCCATCACACCTGAACCACTTCCTGCTCAAACTGCACATCCAACATATTAAAGCAAACCCTCTGCTCACTGTCTGACACCTTCAGCTTCTTTATTAGGTTTTCTGATGAGGCAGCGTGGTGAGGTGAACTGGGGTACCGTTTGACATTTCCAATTTGTTTGGCTGTTCCTCCCGACCTCCTCACCTCCCGAGGTGGCCCGGGGGCTGTTTGGTGGAGGTTGGTGAGGAGCCCGTGGCTGGGCTGCAGAAGTGTTTGTTTGTGGCGGTTGCTTATTGCTGATGCTGTTTGATATCTTGGCTGGAGTCTTATCTGTCTGGTTTCTGAGGTGCTGCAGTTGCTCTGATATCTTGAAAGGCAGCTCGGTTTGGGCAGCTGTCAATGACTGCTCCTTCCTCTCCCTCCTCCTATCTTTCTCTCTCTCTCTCTCTCTCTCTCTCTCTCTCTCTATCTCTCTCTCTCTCTCTCCTCCTTTTTAATCATTCAGATCAAAACAAGGGTGGCAGGAATCTGATAGTAAATAATTGTAAGTTTACAGCTTAGTTAAATGTGTCACATTAATACTGGAAAAGACTCTTAAACTGTGAATACATCTGGTGATTAATTTTCCTTTCATTATAACTTTAATAATAATTCTACATATAAACATACAAGTGAAATCTGAGTCTGAAATCTGATAAATCTAGTGGAAGTGTTTACATTCCTGATGTTAGTTCTTTTCCCAAAGGTGCCTGTTCACATTATCTAGAAAGGCCAGCTATTCAGATACTACCTTATCAAGATTTAACTATTAGAGGCTTGTTTTTGTGTGGTATCGGGAATTCGTGGCAGCTACCGGCAGGCAGGGAGACTAAACAGTCACAGACTCTCATAAAAGATATTCTCAATATAGAGTTTTTGATTGTTTTCTATGTGGCTGGGTTTATTTTGTGCCATACAGAGCATGGATGCTGTAGCTGTTTCTGTGCTCACACCATCACCGCACCAATAAATACAAAGCACACCTACACAAATATATGGATCTTAAGCAGCGGGGAGCTAATGTCGCATATGCTGGGCACGCAGAGAAATTAAGAAAGCATGTGGCTCACATGACCTGAGAGAGGAAGACACAGTCACAGCAGCCTGGATCACTGCTTCTCTGCTGCAGTCTTTTTTTTTTCAGCGGAGAGCTGTGGGTGCCAAATTTCATAGCAAACCCCATCCTGGAGGTATTTCACTCAAAACCAAAAATGTCAGCCTCATGGCAGTGCTAGACAAAGAGTTGGGGGAGCACCAACATTTCCTGTCTTCACTCACTCAGTGATGCTGCTTGCAGCACAAAAATCTGACACTGGAAGACTCTTTAAATCTGACTAATCTCAGTGTTGCAGCTCCTAGTTGCCCATACATTCGTAATGAAAATAATTAATGCATATGACCGTAGTCATGCAGAGCATAGCTGTGTGCATGTATGTACAGTCGAAATGATGCATTCCTAAGATACTAACAATAAAAATCCTGCCGCTTGGCTTTACATTTCCTCACTGCAGCGGCATGCACAGCTCTAAACAAAGCAATCAACTGATTAAATGTTATCAGAGCACCTCGAGAAAATGAGCGGTAATGCCCCTAACATTTCTGCCCTTATTTCTCTCTTCCAGCTGATCAAAAAGCCGTCACGCCACATTGCGCCCCGTAATGGTTTTTTGTCTGGACTCCTTGGTATTTAAATGAAGAAACGGAAATGCTGCACCAGCCTGTGAGACTGTGTCATTTCTGTCTACATGTGTGTGTGTGTGTGTGCGTGTGTGGCAGTGTGCACTCACGCTGAGGTGTGCTAAAAAGAGAGACGGAGAACGCCGCGGCCAAACTGAAAGATTGACTCATCCACATGAAGAGAGACAGGAAGACGCAGACAGAGAGAGAGAGTGGAGCGGGGGCACCGTGGAAGGGGTGACTGATCAGGACACATCAATAATTATCTGTTTACTTGCAGCAGCCTCAAAATCTAATACAGCCTCTTCATCCCTCTGATAGTTAGCAATTACAGTTTATTGAATATAATCTTATTATTATTTGTGCGGACGTGTGTGTGTGTGTATGAGATACACAGAAAGAAATATCAAGTGAAAGGTATTTCCATGCTTGTGCAGCTCACAAATGAATTTGTACACACACACACACACACACACACACACACACACACACACACACACACACACAAACAGGTTGATGTTTTTGTGTCTGTGTGTCACAGAATTTGTTCCATCAAAGCGCTTCTATAAATAGCAGCAACACCGCTCGCCAGCTACACGGCATGATGTGTTATATAACCTCTTCAAAATGCATACTGAGACCACATCAGCATCAACAACTAGGCTGCTACCTGTTCTAATGCTGCAAGTCTCTCTTTCTCCCTCCCTCTCTATCTCTCTGTCACATGCACAAATGCACAGATTACATGCTCTTCTTCATTATTCATGTGGTATTTCCGCCTTTACTAGAAAGTCTACAGGAAAAAGATATGAAGTGTGAAATGGCAAATGTTTACTGAGATAGCTTCTTTTGCTAACAATCTCTTTTTTAAATAGCTAAATAAATACATTTAGTTTGATATTAAAAACCATATCGTCATAATTTATCTCCCCTCTTCAACTCTCACAGCTGACATGTCTAAATCGATGATAAGTTGCTTTCCTGAAATGTGTCCCCACATGACATCTAAAATACCTTAAAGGTCCCATATTGTATAAGATCCATGTGTTTTGATTAGATTGATTAGAAATTAGAAAGCAGGTCTAGGTTCTATATTAATGCTGTGTAAATATCAAAGTGCTCAGCCCACACAGAAATGCACACAGCCTGTATTCTGAAACTGAGCCTTCAAACGAGATGTCAGGGCTTCTGTAACTTTGTGATGTCACAAGGATATCCCCGCCCTCAGCACATCCCACCTTGACCCACAATTTAACCTTGTAGGATTTGGTTTCTGTGAGTGTTTACCTTAAATCTGTTTATTTTTATTCAATCTCTATTAAGGACTGGTATTAGTGTTTTATTCGGCCTCTCTAACGATCTTCTCAGCATCTTCTACCGATTGTTGGATAACTTTTATCTTACTGTTTTAAGTTTCCTGTTTTATCATTCATGTTGTTTTATGAGTTACACTTGGATGATATTTGCCGCGTTAAGTAAGAGCTATGATAAAAGCTACTTGATGTTTTGTCTCCATAGCTGATGCCCTGGCAAAGCATATTTCATATACGCAGTGTTCCATGCTCGATCACCCACATCCCTGATGTCCCTGCTGGTCTCAGCCACGCACTGAGCTGGAGGCAGCGGCTCCACCATTCCTGCATTGGACTTGGACACTGCAACACTGCGGTCGATAACCCAGCCACCGCCTGGTGATCCAAGGTTTGCCTCCAGGCTCCAGTGTATAGCTTTAAGCCAAATCCAGCTGGGGCATTTCAGTCTGAATTTGACCATCAGTATGGCTCTGTCTGAGTTTTACCAAGCTACAGCAGTAGGCTACAATCCTTTCTCTGTGATTGTGTCACTCAGAAATCAGTCAGCCAATCAGAAGAAAGGCTCTGAGACACTACCTGCTCAGCACTAAACAGCAGAGAGACAAAGATAGCGACAAGCTGGTGAACATAGTGGACCATTCAGCACCTAAGACCCAAAAGACTTCCAGCAGGTGGTAGATAATATTGCACTTACATCTGTCAGGTAGCCAGAACATGAATGCCAATGTTATCAGTATCTGTGCACTAACTAACCTGTTTGTGCTGCCCCCCCTAGTGGCCACAAATCTGTTAGTGCAGCTTTAAGAAGTAGAATCATTTTTCTCAACCCATAGAAGAACAAGAAAAATCCTTTACCTTATCAGAAAAATCTCCAAATTTATTTATGTATGGTTCTCACTGCACTGCTACTATACTAATATAAATATGAATTATATATAGTTATAATGCTAATATCAAGAAGGCTGTGAGAGAGCAATAGATTGCAATATTGATTTTGTCCATATTGTTCACCCTTTTAAATTGTGTGAGTTTAATTTAAGAATTTTTCAAAAGAAATATCTGAGCTTTTATTTTCTGTTCCCATTGGGAGATCATTAAATTTCTTTTCAAGAAAAACATTTTGAAAACCATTTCAGGATTTAGTGACTTTCATTTCATGTTCTCAATGAGCCAACACACAGTATGTGGATTAACTACCCATAAAACATTTTGATGCACTCAGCACCTCACAGACACGGGGTGACATACACGCACATGCTCATACACATCCTTTCCCCCATCTTTTATCACACCATTGGCCGCCGCATGATTCCTTGCTTACTTTTAATCCAACGAGGTGTGTAATGGCTGCAGTGACGGGGGGATGTTTAAAATGACTGCTGCGGTCACGGCTCAGGAGAATATGGCTCATCTGCAGGAGGCGCAGGCTTTGGCAACAGCACCGTGCCTCTTATCTCCAGCCACTTAGCACTGATCTAAAACAACCTGATATGGAGACGCTAATTGAGCAAATGTCACCATTGGACCTTTTAGGAGCCAAAAGGGGCTGAATTTACTGTAACCACCTGTGACCAGCCCCTCGGAGATAACGCGTAGAGCTGCAGCACATGTATGTTGCAACATGTCTTCATGTGTCTTTTTGCAAAAGAAAACGTCCATCCTTTCATGTGCACTTGCTAAAATGGACATGTATTTTCAGTGTTCAATGTGACAGTTTTGCGTGTGTGTTTGTACAACACGTGTTGATGTGGGATGCTGCCGTCTAACAACCCCACCCCCATGCTATCTGCCTGGATGACGAGGCCTGCTGACTCAGCAGTTGCACATACACACACACACACACACACACACACACACACACACGCAAACAGATATACATAAAGAGAGAGGCTGTTAAATTGGAGGAGGGCAAAGAGTGTGAAGAGGATGGATTATTAAACGTGTGTGTAGTCATGTGGGACAGATATGGCTGGGTTAATGCAAGGGCATGTGTGTGTGTGTGTGTGTGTGTGTGTGTGTGTGTGTGTGTGTGTGTGTGTGTGTGTGTGTGTGTGTGTGTGTGAGGTTGTGTAAGTGTGCCCTTATCTTAATTGAGATTTCCATATCAATTGTGGGTTTATCCAAAAATTAAATCACATCATTTTATTTACCCCGGTGTGTTAAGTATGTGTGTGTTTTTCTGTGTGTGCATCTACTGCAAAATGGGAGAGAAAATGAAAACCTCACAAGATTGGAGTTACAAGTTTGTCAGATGTTTCTCTAACTCTATCTGTCTCTTCTCAGTGTCTCATCCCCTTTAATTCCTCGGTGGTTTGTGTCCTCCTTCCCACTTCCCATTCCACCTTGTAGTGTATTGCGCCCTTAAAGCTCTCCATGACCGCTTTCATCATTCTCTATCCCTCTGTCAACCCCCGTGACTTGCACCTCCACCTCTCTCCATTTCCCCGTCTCCCTCTCCGTTCCTCTCTTCCTTCTCTATTTCCCTGTCGTCGTGGTTCAGTAGACACACGGAGCCAGACATGCCAAACCACTGACCGCACACTCGCTTCAGCTGCACCTGGTCAAGGGGACACCGCACACGTGTCCAAGAATACACACATCTCAACCCCAATTTTCCACCTTAGAAGGACAAAACTTTGTTGTAGCCATGGCAACCATTCTGACAAATACACGGTGAGCTCTTGAGCCTTTAAACAGTCACACATTAATGATCAAACATATATTATCCATTAAAGGCTTATTAAATATAAAATGCATGTTTTTCCTAGAATGAAGTTTTATTTATAAAGCCTATTTTCACAGCACAACTCCAGTGAGTTATTGCAGGTATTACCCACTACTGTAGGAATCATGAATTAAACAGACACAAGTAAATTATTTACAATCATAAATTAAACAAAATAATGTCATCGCTCAAAATTACTGCTCCTGCTGCCCCTCTGCCTGTCATTACTGAACTAGTAGCTACTCAAACAGATACAGCATTAATAACTCTGCTCAACTTACAGGCTTTTTGTGTTAAAATAATAATAATTCAACACGAAGTCGAATAAAACAAAGCTCAACACGTTCCTCTATCACTAAAAAACGAGTGTGTGAGCACTTGAACCGAGCATAATTGGCTTTAATCATGATACTTACACACAAATGCTACCTACACACAGATATTCCAACATGTTCCTTAAAGGTCCCATATTTTAAACTTTTTCTGTGTTTTATTTGAGGTTTTGATATCGTTAAGAAGATATATTTGTGGTTTTAAGTACCAAAAATCGTCTCAATACAGTTTTACATTTCCTCTCTCAGGCTTCTATCTGGAGCTCTGGCAATAACCGGACATTTTGTGTTGGTCCCTGAGCCTCTTTTGTTTCAGGCTTACTGTTTTCTGAGTGACGCACAGCCAGACTACATTGTAGCCTACTAATTTAACTTGGTAAAACTCACAGGTAAATGCAAATGGAAATGGTAAGTATGAACAGATGGTTCAATTCAAACTAAAATATTTGGTTATTTCAGAAAAAAAAAAACTTTAGCTGCTGGTCTCTAATATTACAATCCCTGGGAAGGCTGTGCAATGACATACTGGCTTCCTGTCTTATAGCGTGCTAGCTCCAGAATGATCGTTAAAACAACAACAAAAAAACTATGGCACCAAGTGATCCGTGCTGGGGGCATAGATGAGGGCAGTGACAGTATAGTTGTGACATCACAAAGCTACGGATATCCTGTTGGCTTGTTTCTGAATAGGGGCTGCATGCATTTCTCCATAGATTGATTTATATAGCACCATGACAATATTCTATCTCACTTTCTGCAATATTGGATTGGATATTTAACAGTCATATCACACACACAAATGAAATGAAAAAACAGGCCAACATTTTTTTTTCCATGTTGTTTTCATAGCATCGAGATCAAATACAGTACCAAGGGAATGCTGAGTTTACAGACAACGGGAGAAGAGGGAAGTGCGAATAAAAAATAAAAAAAACATGCAGGAGTGTGGACTAGATCAATAAAGACATGTGTTTATTAGATTGAGGCAAGCTGTGACAGAGCCAGGCCCAGGAGTGGAACACTAGCGTGTAATCTTGTACTGTTTTCTCTCTCCCTGCAGAGCAGCAAACTCACTCACTCACGCCTTGGGCCATAAAGAAGAATGCAATAAACAGCCGTCAATCCAGTTTGGGACTATTGACTGGGGAAGGGGAGATAGTGGAGACTGACTGATGGAAAGAAATTGAGGACCTCAGAGTGTTTTACATTCTGCAGGTGGGTTGCAGAAGACCAGTGCTGCTGTTAGAAGATTTAAATCCAGTTTGGGGAACTTGAGGCACGAACAGTGAAATTCTGCACCTATCTGTTGTTAGCGTACTGTTTCGTGTTGTCCTCTACGTCTCATTTAACTTCACCTCTTAACTTGAGTTGTAGGTAGTTTTCAATAACATAGCTGCCCAATTAGTGCACTGCAAGATTTGTTCGTTGACATCCACCGGCCATTAGTCTCAATGCCAGTATTGATGCTTGTGATTATTCCTCAGCTAAATGCACCATTGGTCTCTTTAAACACAGCCAAAGGGCCATTTGTAAATAGAAGCTTTTGGCACACGCACATCTCACATTTTATTTGTGTAATGAATATGGTGTATTATTCATTTGTTATGCTTGGTAACATTCCCAAAAGTAACTGAGCTGGAATGATAATAGAGGAATCTGGTGATTGAGACAAATGGAGCTCCACCGCACAACGTACAGTAACAATGCATCAGCCACGAGCAGCAGGCATGTTGCTTCTGGAAGGATTGATGGAGAAAATAGTTAGGAAATTGTCACTGTCATTGTCTCTTTCTATTTCTGTGCTTATTCAACACAGGAGTGTGCCAACCTGTCTGACTCAAGCCCAGTCTACATACACAGACTTATAGGAGGGGGTGTAGTTTGTGACATCTTCACCATCAAGTCTTAAAAAAAAGGTGGATTCACAAACAAAATGTCATTAAATTAAACTAAAAAAGAAAGGGGAGGATCTAACCTTTAGAAAATTGTTGTGAGTGTGTGTTTGTGTGTGGATCTGTGCACTGACTTCTAATTCAGCAAATACTTTAAGGTAAAACTGTTCCCCCAACTTTTTTTCATTCTTTATGTCTTCCCAAATAAAATATAGTTATTACAAGTTGCTTTCAAAGTTCTAAGAACAAGGTTGGGGACTGTATGCAAACTACTGAGGTAACTGAACCTTCACTTTTTAAAAAGTGAACATCCTCCCCAATGTAAAAACAGTATTGAGCACAACATAAAAAATTGAATCGATGTTGATTTAATCTTAATAGAACATTAATTTTCTCAATATGTGCCGCCAATATGCAAATATTTCTATGTATAATTTAACCTCACAAGGAAAGGCTGAATTGAAATACAAATACAGGAAAATAAATTAAATCATCCTCCCTTGCTCTTCCAAAAATGCGACTCCTCCAGGCAAAAATTAGACCCTTCCAACCTAATAAAATTTCATACCTGACACAAACAAACCATCACCAACATGCTAGGAAATTTCACAGGTCCTGGCATTTCAGCTACAAAAACACAAACTGAAATAAAGCGGACTTGCCAGGGAATCATGTCATAGTTAATATCACCTACAAAGACTATTTATGGCTCAAAATAATTATTCATTTCATGCATTTAAGCCTATATTTAGACTCAGTTTAATCATCATCATCATCAGCGTTTGTCAGTATAAAGAGACGGAGAGTAAAGACAAGTAATAAAATTAGACTTACTACGAGACTAAAGGACTTGTTATGTTGCAAATTTATTATAGTTATAGAATTCAATATCTATTGATTTCATGTTTGTTGTGGACATTAATTGTATTCAGTTTCACATTAACCAATCACGCACTGCTCCTTTTAAACATATCGACTGTGTTCAAGCAGTTAAGTCACTCGCTCAGTGGGCTAATTAAGAGTTACATCACCTACTGAGATGATGTGATACAATATGTGCCGTTATTCATCTGGCGTGACAGTGAAGCTCTATGAACTGATTTCTCGAGAAAATAAAATAAAAAAAATAGAGCGGAAAAGAAAAAGGCCTGTCAGCAGTCTGCACATTTAGTACAGGCTCGGGAGTGAAGTATCTCCGCTCCAGCAGTGATCTGGATCCATTCAGCATCTGGTCCGTCCGCGAGATTACACGACATGACCTAGGAACGCGGCCATCTTGTTGGTTATGTAGGCTAATGGGCAGTTTCTCCTTAACAGGGCAACTGGGCAGATGCCTCAGCAAAACCCATCTGCCCCCTTTTTTTTTCCAACTGCATCTGTGTGAGTTTAGCTGTGTTTGTTCTGTTCTCTGTTAGTGTAGTAAACCAGAGAGAATAAGAACTAGAACAACTGATAGCCCACGCAGGTACACCTACACACAGTGGCACTGGTGAGCACAGGACACTGCTAAACAAGTCCTTTTTTTCACATGTACACAATAACAACCAAACACATTAGTTGCATAATGATGTTGACTTTTTTTCTCACTTCTCTGAAACCTTGAGAGATTATTTGCAGATTTGAATGGCCAGATCCAAATTCCAAATTCAGTGGCAGGTTTGAGAACCTATCATGATCCTCAAGTAATGCTTGTTCTCGCCAAGTTGATGTATATACATTTGATAGAAATGGACCCTGGTTTTGATTATTTTAAAAAAGTTGGGCCTGTGGCTCGCAGTGCCAGGAGGCGCTCCATTAGCCTTGCTTTTTCCCCTGAAGCAGACGCGATCCTCACCATACCAATTTCCCTGCTACTCTGTATGTTTGCTGATGTTTAATTAAATTTTGAGCAAACAATTTTGTTAGTCATCAGTCATTTGTACTTTTCCTCCATATTCACTGTGAGTGCAATTAAAAGTTTTGGTGGCCGCTGTCATTACGATACAGAGACTTCACATTGCGTGTACTGATGTCCTTGACCACCAGGGTCAAGCTCAACCCAGTAGCCCCTGTTTGCATAACCCACCCAAGAGCAAGCCTTGCATGTATGTGCATATAAATACCCACAAGTAAACACATGCACGTTCATGCTAGAAAACAGCCCTCTAAGCACACACACATGTTTACATATCTTTGTCGGCACATGGCACGTCCTCAGGCAAAGCTGCCCTTTCGCCTGCTCCTGTACACGTCTGCCCAAAATGTCTCATTGAATATTTAATACGTGCACCAATCTAATGATGGCAGAGACCCAGAGCACGGCTCTAATTATTCAGGTTCCCACCGCTGAGTCATCGAGGCCACCATAGGGGCTGTGGTTACTTCTGCTCCCCCCTCAATCATTGCCACTTGTGACCCCGCGCTGTCTCGTCCTGGCAGGAAACCTCCTCCGATTCTCCCTCTGCACCTCTCTCTCTGTCTCTTTAAGTCTGTCTGCCTCCACATGACATTAAATGCTCATTGCATGTCTATATATAGTAAATTGATGTAGGCAGAAAGCAGAGTGTAGTGCAGTAAGGGAGAGCAGTATTTAAATGACTATGTCACCCTGCTGTTAGATGTGGAATGCTGCCACGGCTTTGGCACAAAGCACCTCTATGAATATGTAGAGTGGATACAGTGATGTGTAATTTACAGAGAATGTGTGTGTATATGTGGGTATCCTATGTATGTGTGTGTGTGTGTGTTTACAAGAGTGAAAGGGGCAGTGAAGGAGAACATTTTGCTGAAATGATCCCATTCTCCTAAATCCCATTGCTAGAGAGCAGCTTATCTATACAAACTAATGCAGGGCTGAAAATAGACATATAGAGCTGCTCTGAATAAAAGATGACAGGACAGCACAGCCTTGCCCCACAGAAGCCATCCTGAGTGCAAGCGTGTATAGTGTGTATGTGTGTGTGCCCATGCTAGCATGCTAGCACTTAGCATGTCTAAGTGCATGTTCAACATTTCCCTAGTTGTATGCCCTTGAGCTAGGGGTTCCTTTTTTTGCCACATATATGCACAGTTATACAGTGTGTAAAAATAGAGAGGCGGATGTCTCAAAAAGCATCTTCCATCCACATCAGCACGCATGAGTAATTTCCTTTCATCTCCAGCGGACCAATCGAGTGCAGCGAACTGGGACAGGATAATGACAATAACTGGAGAGTTTATTATTTTTTCCCTTTATACCTGTTCGAATTAAATGCCACAGACGTGACAGCAAATTAAAAAGAACAACTGTATTGCAGAGAGAAATCTTTATTCTAATTCACCTGGACTCGATTATTCTTTTTTTAAACCATCTTCCTTCCAAGAAAAGCTTTTTGCACCAATGCTGCTGGAACATTGTATTCTTAATGTTTTTCTCCTCACTGTTTCTCCGTTCACCAGGAGCCATGTGGAAGACTATCAAATGTTTATTCATTCCTCCCCACACATAGACAGCATCAGAGTTGACCATGCTACAAATTTGAAAAGCAGCGTGCAGCGGCAGTGACTGCTTCCCTCCTGGCTAATCTGTATGCTTTCCAATAGGGAGGCTTAAATCCCCCAGTCTGCATGCGTGCCAGGGAAAACAAAGCCTTCACCTAATAATGAATCCCAGCCATATTTCACACAGCACTTTGATTTTACTTTTGTTACCCAAGCACGACCTCACTGGCGCATACTGGGGATTGAGGGGGATTGGAGTCAAGGGACAGAAAGAGTGTGTGTGTGTGTGTGTTTGTTTGTTGGGCACGAGTAAGGTAGGTAATTGTTCCGATGTTTGTATGCAGGTGTTTGTGTAAGTGTGTGTATATTTTTAGGTGTTTCTGTCAAAAACACCATTTTAGACTTGGTGACCCCAATTTGTACTTAAAATGCATGGGGTAATAAATACTTTAAATGCTTCTTAATTAGGGTTGAGTTAAGGTTACAGTGAGGGTTTATCGTGTGAGTACAATAACCTCAAGCCTGTTTTCAACCATTATGTCTGTGTGTGTCCAGGCTGCGCACTCACACACATCTGCCACCATGATTTCATCTGTGTAGCAGTAGTGGTGACCTTTGGCCCAGCCAGAGCATCTATCAGACAGACTGAGGCCACGGCTGCGCCTCTGTGGTCCCAAAAGGTGTCCCTTGCTTCCTGACAGGCTGCCTGATCAGATTATTTAGCCAGACAGTCGGAGACAAGAGTTTCTGAAACTATGTGGTTTAGCAACAAAAGTGCTTGTGGATCCATATATCTATCCATCTCCCGAATGGATTCTTGCTTGAAACATGCTATTTAGTCATTCAGTTATTAATACCCCAGACTACGACCAAAATGTTCCCATATTTTGAGAGTGTGCGTTTTAAAATTTTAAAATTTCATGTGGTCGTATTCGCGTGAGTGCATGATGATCATTGGGGCTGTTTTGCAGGTACTACATTAGCCATTAACCACTTTTTCTTCTTCACTGGCTCAGTCGGTCTCTCCCTGCCTGCCATATTCATCACGCACCAATGATGAAACGTGCGAAACAATCCATTTAGCTGGTACCATGTTCCAAAGACGAAGTGGTCTGTCGCTGATTATTTTTGAAAAGACAAAATGAGGAAAGAGAGGAGGAGAGGGAGAGCCAGCGAGATGTCCCGACTCAGACACAGCTGATGATGAGAGTCCAGGCTGCAGAGAGTCCAACTGAGCCAGTGAGGAAGAAAGAGCACTACTTTCGACCACAATGGCTAACGCAGTACCTGTGGTTGCGGTATGAGGGGAGTGTTATGCTGTGCGTGTATTAGAAGTCCAGCTTGTCTGAAACCAAAACCCAAGCCTAAGACAGTGTAACCGAGTCGGACCCGAACCCAACAGGCACTCTGTTTATTGTATCTGAACCATACCCGAGCCTGACGCATTTAATGTAAGAGGAAGCACTGAATTCATGTTACCCTGTCACGCAGTTATGGTCACAGCGTAAATGACAACGTCAACAGGCCAACCTGGCCAAACCAGAACAACACAGCTTAAGCCTGAATCTTGAAACAACAATATTAAGAAACCCACAGGCCAGTGCATCACCTGAAACACTGAGCCCCTCCCCACTTCATCGCTCAACAGAGGAGAATGAAATGCTCGTCAAGTTTAACAACACTGCTTGGGGGTAAACTCCCGTGAAAGAGGAAGAAGAACGGACTGAATGTGAATCTAACCTATGCCCAGTTTACAAGATGACCTCTGGGAGGAGTCTGGTGACGAAGATATAGCGAGGCAATGTTGTGCAGCAGTAAAAACGGTAATAGCACAAGGTCAAAAACCAAAGTGAAATACAGCATCTAATATATTTTATAATACATGCTGTTGTTTTGCTTTGCTTTTATTTGATGATATTAGTGTTCTGCTTTCTTTTAAAATGATACAAATTAACTATTCATTTATAACGTGCTACCAGTGAAAAAGTCTTGAGTCCTTGAGTTGTTGTGAAATCCGGAGGATCCACATAGTAAGGATGTGACTGCTGGCAGCTGAAGACTTAAATAACCTCCTCTGCTTTCAAATCCTCATTTTAAATCTCTGCAATCAATTATTTAGCCGGCAGGATGTTCCTTAACCTTTCAAGACCCATATCAGCGAGCATCTGCTGGATTGTCCTAGAGCAATACACTGTATCCCCGCTCGCCTCAGGGTGCTCTTTCTTGCAGCTGATTCTGACCCCTACAGGGTCCCTACAGGAATCAATACGGAACGAGTGTTTTTCTTCCTTTCTTTCGTAAGATTGTCCTCTCCATTTATTTTTCAGTGTATATATTTGTTGT